>NC_133820.1:76112931-76267127 GCF_047830755.1 Zonotrichia albicollis
CAGTTTCTTTCAGTCCAACATAGCAACGGAATGTTGACATTGATATTTATTCCAAATTTGTTTCCGCGTCTTATTTTAGAAAAAATCTTTGCAGTTTACCCAGTCTCCAGAATTGTAACAAATTGTCAATATTTTTGCAGATATATTTCCCAATCTCCACAGTCAGCCCACTGGACTGAAAATATGTACTTCATTTATATGATTTCCCATTCTTTATGCTCCAGTATTTTCCTGTATTTTAATTATAGCAGACTACATAGTTTTACAGCTACAAAAGTTTTTTAGTTTCAAAGCTCTTTGCCTGTATAGCAATAAAAGGTGAAGCAGGATCCAAACACATTTTCTCCACATCATGTGAAGAACTCTTGCCTGTGAGATACTGAATACTTCACAAGTCTCCCTATGACCATAAAAAGTGAGAAATTTTCTGTGTTGATGTGTGGGTGAACAAATGTGTTTAAAGTACAACTTCCTGAAGACGTCAGCCTTAATGATCTTGAGCAAGCTATATACAGATATATGTGTGTGCATGTCTATTCACATCTACAGATATACATATACATAAATAGATGGATGTGTATATTTATGCACACACACATCCCACAGTAAAAGCCCAACAATTCAAAAACACAGAACATTGCAGTACTCTGTAGCACATCTCACAATAAAGATTGTTGCAATAAGGCTAAAATGCTTCCTATTTAAGGGAGTTATTTTTTGGTAGAGTGTTTTGGTTTGGATCTTTTGATTTTGTTTTTCGACTACCTGACCATTCTGCCATGCTATTTTACAGTAGGCAGAGTGACATTGAAGTTTGAGAAAAAACAGTAAAAATCCTTAGAGAATTATATTTCACAAACACATATATGCATAATAAATATATATGTGTGCTTGCTACAATATTCAAAGAATAATTCTTGATTTTCCTTGGTACTCAATATTTGTTATTTTTGTTCTCAGAACATCACAGTATCTCACAGACACGAGAACCTTCACATAGATCCAAACTTACAATGGAGAAAGAGACATCAGGAGGTAAAACAACTTTTTACCACAGGATTTTGTTCTATTTTTTTTTTTTTTGCCTTCCTCCACAGCTGGAAGAAAACCGTGGAGCCATCATCTTGATTAAAATGCAGAGAACACAAGTACCTATTTTATTTTCTTGTTTCAGTTTGCTCCATAGCAATAGCTCATTTTCAGCACATTTTTGTCATTATTCTAGCTGCATACTATGTTAGAAGGAATCCTGCTCCTGGTCCCTATGATGCCCTTCTAAAGTGCCCATAAATGCACCTCACTTGGCCTTTCCTAAACCTCCTCCTTTTAAATGATCTTGGGAAAAGTTGTTTCTGAAACAGCAATTCAGCTAATTTTCTGAGCCTAGAGGAATATGGTTAACTGATTTATTGCCCTGTGGAAGTTGTAATTGTTGCAAAACACGATGTATTCCCAGAACAGTGATATAAGTATGTCACTTGGAAAATATGCCTCCCAGCATTCCACTGAAATTAATGAAGCATCATTAAATAGTTGCAGCTCTTAATCATGTTGCACATCCCAGCATGCAAAGAGTTATTGACAAACTTTGAGATGTCAAGAGATAATATTTGTAGAATCATAATCTAAATAGAGTAATAGTTGCTGAAGGAATGTTGTAATAATATCCCAAGTTTCAGTTCTGTAACATACACTGTAACTTCGAGAGCCTGTAACAGAAAATGATAAATGGTTGGGCTGCCTGCAAGCATGCAAGTAACTTCAGCTATAAAAAAATATCCTCTCCTAACCCCCTACTCCCCCCAAAAAAAAGTTAGGAATACTTGCACAACTAAGGATATTGTTTTCAAAATGCTCCCTTGCTAACAAACAAGGAAAAAAAAAAAGAAAAAAAAATAACACCTACTCCTTCTCTAATACCCATTTGAAATATTTTCTCAGAATATATAAAGTCAAGTCAAGTAGAAACAAGTTTTTCTATTAGCATTGGTAGTATGTCAAATGAAATTAAAAAATAAGACAAAATTTTTAAGACCATGCAGCAAACATTTTCAGTATTCTCTCGAATTCAGATTTAAATGATTACATAAAACACCAAGTTTAAAATATAATGAATAGCTCTTATTTGAGGATGACTTTGAAATTTAAGCCACAAAAAAACACATTTTCAAAAGCTGGTATAGCTGAATGAGTTGAAAAGTACACTCAAATTTGAGACTTTGATTTTTTACCATATGTTAAATATTATACTGGAATCTTTCATGAAGACTAAAGCCATACTTCAGCCAAAGCTCATCAGTTGTCCAAGTTCCACTTACTGTTCTGTAATGTGGTTTGACTATGATCAATTCAGCAGAATCTTAAAGGAAAATCAGAATCAGGGAGATTCACAGCATTATGAATTTGATCGCACACTGACAGAATAAGAAAGTAGAGCAAGCTTGCTTTCACAAAGGAAATCTAACTTCATGATCATGAAAATGTACCCTGGACATCTAATTTTGACTCAGCCATCTGAATTAAGCACTTCTTCTAAGCACAGCTACAATATGCACTTTACAACATAGGCTTTATGAAAACAGGTTGGCGTGACAATAATTATTTTCCTTTTAATATGAAAACCTCTTACAATTGTCCATTGATGTTGTGGGAAATACAAGTTATTCCAAAATAATATTTATAATCTCCATTTTCTGAATCAGTTTATTTACACAATGCATAAATGGAGCATACTATAGCTTTCATGCCAACAGGCCAACATTCCATTATATGTCACATTTTTGTCTAAAAGGTACTTACCAGTCTCCATCTGGCTGTATTCTAAGAAATATTGGAATTTTAATTGTCTGTCTTTACTTATGCCAGACAAATGGCTGGGAACTTATTGACTGAGACTTTATTTCATATAATGAACTGTCAATCAAAGTGCAAGCAGGCATTCTATTATGGTTACTAAGTACTTAATTAACATTTCATATTATTTACTGTTTTTAAACTACCAGAACAGCACACAAAACACCTGAAATGGCTATAGAAACAGAAAAAAATTGGCATGAGATATGTGAGAAATGCTAGCAATGAGCAAGTGTTGCTGGCAAGTAAATATTGGAGGCAGATCACATATACACATAAAACATTAGAGACATGTTGCTAAGTGCTTATAATCACTTTTTTATTAAGTGTTTTCAGGATAGCTGGAATTCTTGGGTTTCTCTTCAAAGAATGCAAAAAACTATTTAAATTTCTAGAACATTTTCAATATACTAATTTTCTGCACAGTTCACTTCGTGCCACTCTTTAAAGAAGAAGGGGGAAAAATATTAAAAAGCTGCCTTTCAATCAGCCTTCAGATAACTAGACAAACAGACACCATCCACCTGAAACAGGCAAAATTTTACGGATTCTGTATTGATCAGATCACTAACACCTCACAAAGTTTAATAGCAATTAATGAACTGAAATGATAAATTAAAAACATAAATGTCTGCATAACCAAATATTCCCAGTCTTACAAATTATCAAAAGCAGAAGACAGAACTTTTTGTTTCTTGTATCCTGATCATTTCCCCTGAAAATGTTAACAGAACACTCATTTCACCAGTATTCTCCAGACAGTAAAGAGTACAGATACCACCTATATTAGATGCTAAATTAACAGCATCTATTTTAAGGAAAACAACACCAACAAGAACTAATAGAAAAAGAAGAACAGCAAGAACAAAAAACAATAATAAAATATATTTATATTAAATAATAATTATTAATAATAATATAAGCCACCACATTACAGCTTCTAATTATTTAGGAAACAAGGTGTGACCTTCCAAGCTATATAAAATCGTGTCAAAATAGCAATAAAAAAATTAACCAATCTGAGAAATTTCTCTTTTGGTCTTAAGTAATCTTTGCACAAATTACTTTAAAACCTGTATAATGAAATAAAACAAAAATAAATTTAAAACACTTACACCAAACATCATCACAGTTTTGTTCCTGCGATAGGTACATTCAGATTATAATGGTGAATATGAATTCAAAATACCAACTGGCAAGTAGGTGGCTATGAAGTAGGTCCTCAGAAGAACTTAGCAATTATAAATCTTGAGCGTTTTTGTGTTTTGAAATCCTATGAATTCTAAGAAAGTTCTACAGAGCAATTTTCTGAGAAAGTGTTTCACCATACAAACCTACTTAATACTGAAAATTTGAATTTTAGTAATTTGAATGAGGGGAAAGCAAATAATTCCACAAAAAACCCCCCACCTTTTGTGAGCCTGATGGGCTTATTAATTATCTTGAACAAGAGTGTTATTGTTCAGCTACACCTTCTGTACTGGCATTTATTTCATTTAGAAGGCACTCATATACCAGGGTGATTGATGGCAACCTACAGTAAATAGATTTGGAATAGATTTAATGCTTGCCTTCCCAGTCAACATTCTATGACTTTGTGAAATGGAAAGGGGTTTGGTCCTTTATTCCTCTCCTTTCACTTGGCTATTCACTGGCTAGCTGACAGCAAAAGGAAGTAACAATCCATCATCTTCAATAGGGATCCAAAGCAAGCAAAAGAAAATCTTAATAATGTTCTGCCAAAAACAGTTGGGAAAAAGCATTGTAATTGTGAGATGCAAGAATGATACTCAGATCCTTGTTTTTATCACACGGAGTATCATCATAGAGAGCTATTCACATCTGTTATAAAGGAGAGCTACATGCTTTTTAATTTACTCTTCAGTCTTGCTAGTTTGAATACCTCCTGCATCATTTTCCAAGGTAAAATAAAGGCATTGAACTCTGACCAGGACAAAACCACTTACATAGTAAAACTTTATTGACTGAGAGCACATGAATCTTATTAATTTGACTTTAGAATTCAGACAAGAAAGAATAACAGGTGTCCAGCACCTCAGCACAATTATAACGATTTCTTGCATTGAATTAATAGCAATGAAACATGCCTGATTTCAGCAGCTGTTGGAAGCAGCAGGGTTGCTTCTGCCAGCATAAAGAGAGACTCCCACCTCCCCAGATAAATGCATTCAAATCAAACAGCGCATACCAACAGTCGGCAGTGCCCTGCTCTTGTGTTAACAGTGATTAATCACATCCCTGATTGGTTCTCAACTCTCTTCACTTCCAGCCTGGCTGTGGACGAGATCACCGAGCAGCTCATTAAAAGAGCTGTACATGAGCTGCAGGAGGGAAGGATGGCGATCCCCGAAGAATTGTTATAATCAGTATGAGGCCTTTCAGCACTTTATATAAGCTTAACTGAGGTCAGGTGTCAGTGATTGCCCACACCTCTCCTGAGGCCGATACCACTTTGCGCCCTGCTACTGACAATGCCGTCCAAGTAGCACAATTCCATTTTATTGGTGGAACATTTGTGGGAACTGCAGCGTGGGGAAAAAAGACCATTGACTCTATGCACTTAATAAGCGGTCTGCAAGTACTGGAGTTTAGGAGTACTGAAAAATGGATAGGATATAGGCAGATAATGATCCAGCTGTACCAATTGGGTAATTTGTCACAGGTACATTATTATTTAACCCATCTTTTTCAGTCTGTTATTTTAACCTTCTACTAGCTAGATATTAACTTTAAATTGCTTGTGCCATCCATGTTTACAGACAATAGAGAAAGGTCCTCCAGCAACTAATTCAAATATCAGAAAATAGACCCCTGAGCAGCATGATTCTACTCCCTTGACATTTTTATTTTTCTCCACTGACTGTAGACAGCCCTGGATTAACAGTTTTGATCTAGCACCTAACTTTTAGATGGGCAACTTTTGTGAGTGAAAACTAATTTCTCTGATGGTGAATTATGATTTTAGTGACTAGCAACTTCAAGTTGCTGACCCACCTATTTCTATTGCTGGTTCTCAGCCTGTAGGTTTTGGACAGGTTGTCAGAAATATTTGCAATACCACTGGATATTAGACCAATTGACCACTTAAGTACAGCGTGGCATTGGCCTTAAAAAGACCTTCAAGGATCACTGGTGTCTCCTCTCAGATGAATTTATATTAGGCATTGTAAAGACCCTGTATTGATTTAATTAATTTATTATTAAGCATTCCTCAAAATCATCTTCTTCCCTACTTTATGCTATCTGACCTGACATAGGTCTTGGTAACTCTGAAAATCAGATCTCTCTGAGCTCATTCACTGCTGTAAGAAACAAGTCTTTTGAAAATTGATAAAAACTCTAATCTCTGTACAAAATACTGTGGAGGTCACCTCATTAAAGTTTTCCTCTAAGTTACTGAACAGTAACAAACCAAAGAGTTTTAAAGGCATCTGTTACTTAGCCACACATCCTTGTGGATTTTGGTCTTTCTAACTCCTGACAGCTGCTTAAGTCATTACCATATCCTCATCAATGTAATCAGTACCCCAAGGCTGCCCTACCTCTCAAATTCATGATCTGCAATGCTGCTCACTTCAGTGCTTTGGGGCATATTAGCAACTCAAGCTTTTTCTGCTTTGATGTGCATGTTCTGTACCACTGACCCCAAAATATGCAGGTCTAATGAATTAGCTTTAATAGTTTTTTTACCCACTTAAATGTTTTTAATTGGCTATACTACTATGTGTCTTGAACTACACTGAAAAGTTCACAGCATAGATGCTAATGGTGCCTTTCTAATTACTGCATAATGAACAAAGGTCTGTCTGAGCAATTTCAGAGGTTAGACTTCATAATTAAGAAGCCCTTTTTAATAAAAATTAACTTAAAAATTTCACACACTTAAAAGAAATAATATAGACCACAAAACAATATTTTTAAAATATCTGGGGATTTAAAAATATTTCTATAAGTTCTTTTAGTTATACAAAATTAATACTTTCTTCATTTCCTTTTAATCTACCTACCAACAGCCAAAACCTCAGCTTTATCACATTAAGTCCCTGAAGTGCACTTAACTTGCATGGATCATTGCTTTGGGGCTGGACTTGATTTTTCCTTTCACTTACTTAAGGGAGCACTGATAACTGAGGGGCAGTCATGCCAGCTACTGGCAAATTTGACATCATTGTCTCTATGGACAAGAAGCCAACGATTTATCCCAGAAAACTACAATGCTTTTTCAAACTAAATTCTATTATTTCTCCAAGACTTCTAATTGCATAGGTATCAGTAAAGATATTATTTCTAACACAGACAGAAAGTTTAGCAGCTGATTCTATTTCATACCCTGTGCCAAACTGCTTTGTGCATCAATGGCATTAGCAAAAAGAGTTTTGCATCACTTCTACTCTGCTAAACCTGAGATCATGACAGGAAGATGAAAGTTTAGGATTAGGGTAGATAAAAAGGATGGAAGGTCCTGCTGTAATGTCTAATCACTGTGGATCAGGTATGAACAAGGTCCAGTATCAGTTATTTCCATTAAAATACCAGTTTTCATCTACTTTTATGTTCCTTATGTTACGTTAGGTTAGAAAAATATTCATGTGCAACACCTATGTTGCACACATTAGCTATAATCGACACCCAATGCTAGGATATCTAATGTGGTTGTATGAACAGCTACCAGAATATGTGAAGCTCAATCACAAAAAGCATTGGGCATTTCACTAAACATTTCAACTTAAATATTTAGGTACAAATTCACAGCAATGACATGTTATATGTCACTTGAATTCCTAAAAGCTAGTTACAACCACATTCAGTTTACTGACACAGTTCCGTCTGGCCCTACTCATTTTGTTTGTTATTGTGTTTACTAAATATTTTCTTTAGAATCTAAAAAGTTATTTTAGTTGCAGAGTTTGCAACTAAATACACGGTAGCAGGAAAATCAGGTAACATACAGCTTCTGATAAAATTAACAAGGTCTTTCAATAGTTCAGGCATATTAAATGGTTTTTGACTGCGAGAACTCTACATTATATTCAGATCAGTCAAAACCTGCATGTATTTAGGGCTTCAACTCCATGAACATTTTTGTTTGAATTAGGAGCATGTTTTAGGAATTAAGGTAAGGCTGGTGTTCACTGACTGAGACTGAGCTTACAATGTGCAGAGGCTAAAAACTGCAAAAACTGCTTCACACAAACTGCTTCAGGTGAATGGTAAAGGGAGTTCCTGCATTCCAGGACATTCAGCACAGGACCAGACAAGAAAGACCTCAGCATCAATTGCTTCTCTCTAAGGTGGAGGTGGAAGACAGGCCCCACGTGTCTCTTGTCTGCTTATCACACTTGCATGAGAAAGAAGAAAAACATCAGTTTTTGGTGGTTTTTTGGTGCTTTTTTACTTAACAGGTGTGTTCTTTGACTGTAAAATCCAGTATTTTTCTGCCCATATTGTTCTGCAGCAAAAGGTCTGAATGGCTTATGGTTGAAAAACCTTGGTCACAGCCCTACAAAAAGTTGAAGATCTGAAACAATCCTTCAGACCTCCACTTTTTAACCAACATCCAGAGATCAGGAAGAAGACTATGAATATTTCTTGACTCTTCCTTGCTGTTCTCTTTAGTATCCTAAACACCACCATCTTCTCTTTATGAACAATATCTGACAAAGGACCTCTGCAAGGTTTCAGGTCTAAAGGGATACAATGAAATTTGAGGGAAGTATAAATGATTTTAATAGTTCTTAATTATTGATAGAAGAAATAGAGGTCTTAGCAGTCAGGCATGTCCTAATCCAGTATTTTTATATATTTTTCTTCTTAGAACCACAAAATTATGACTACATCACAATTACCCTACACCACTACAACAGCAATTACTGTAGAAAATATATCACAGCCTCATCTCCCTACAATATTATCCATTCTCATTTATGTAGTCTGTGTAATTTCATTAAAAAAGCATGTTTGTGGAGATGGGTGGTTATTACTTTTATTCTTGTCTTAATGAATACTGCTTTCTTCCATGAACTTTACTACATACGCATAAAGAATTCTAACTGATTATTGAGTAATCCTTAAAAGATATGGTGAATTCTGAACTGACATTCATTTCACTACCTGCAAAATTAATGCAGAAATAAACAGCTAAGTGATGCTGTTTATAGCAGATTTTAAAACAATTGCATATCCTGGGAAGAAAGTATTTTGGTCATTGAAACTGTATAACACCTATTGAATAGAGTTTCATTGATTTCTTAAATTCCACAGTTAGGAGAACACATATGATCACTTCTTTTCCTTGAAGTGAATCACTATTCTCATGAGTAAACTGATGTTTTGGTGGAATACAGCAAGGGAATATCACTGAGACACAACAGAGGAAAGGACACTCAGATAAACCAATACAATTTTCTATCATGCAAAGCTGACAAAGGAGTGGAGGGCTAAGTGAAAGTCCCAACAGTCTTCAGATAATATTCCATTTACTGGGTGGATTTTGTGACTACTTAATGCAGCTTCTATTCCTGCCTGTAAATTCCTATCATATTACATGATTTTTTTCACAGGTGAAAAGGAGAACGCAAAAAAGACTTTGTGTCTGACTTCCTCATATATGCATCTTCTTAAATATACCCATTAATGAAATAAATAAAACAAAAAAACTCTATAAATTCAGTAAAATTCTATTTCAGAATGTGCTTAGGATTACCTCAATTTCAATTTTGTGAGATTGGATCAAAGATAATTATGTCTTGACATGAAAAAAAAATAGATAAAAAAAAGATAATGGCTTTAGAACAAAGATAGTCTTCACTCTCCCACTTGGTACATATTTACATTTAATTTTCATGTTTAAAAGACTTGTGTTCCAATCTCCAAACTGAACTTTATTGCAAACTGAGGGTAAAGATCATCATCTTCATTAAGCATCAACCAGCAATCAAACAAATAAGAACATATCAAAGAAGATTTCCCACCCTGCAGGGTTCCAGTGAAGGAACTAATAAAGTGAAATATGAAAAATAAAACTGTTCTTCAAGAAGAACAGATCTAATTAAAAGGAAGACCTAACAACTTCATGGATTAATTGGGAACCAACTGAGATAATTAGACCTCTGGGAATAAGATTACACCCATCATAAACTGATTTTTTCACAACTACAGGTTAAGTGCTTAAAGCTTTAATTGGGGGCAGCACTAAGAGGAAAATGGAACTTGCACAGAAGAATTAATATTTGGGGAAGCAATATCCTGAAGTACTTTGGCATCGTTAAAAAACCACACTATTATTTTTTCCCCCAGTGCATGGGATTCTGGAGCCAAGTGGACAACTGTGGTTAGTATTTGCACCAATCAAAAAATGCTCACACCATTATACTTTGACCTGTAAACTACATGTAGCTACTCTGTACATTAGTAGTTCAAATACAGTCTCACCCTCTGAGATTACTTTAAATGAGGTGTTATTTTAACATATAGTTTCTGCAGTCAAGCCATGTCTTCCCAGAGAAATATACCCTGAGAACACAACAATAAATTAAAAAAAAAAAAGTAAAAATTGGGCAAACTGCTTCAAAGAAGAACTGTTTCTCAGAATTGCTCCAAACACTAATTTCAATTAAACCATTTGATACTGAAACAGTTTAATACCACAATACAAAAGTAATGGAAACTTTGGCATCCATCTGACAAATTGTGTTTGTCCATTAAACAACTTGAAAAGCACAGTGGGAAAGTTTACTAATACAACTGTTGGTCAAAGTCTCTGCTTTAATCCCCCTTTAGGAGTTGACACCTGCAGAAGAAAGAAATTCTGTATTTTCTAAAAGCTCCATATGTTCCTTCCCTTATGATAATATTCAAGATAAAGCCAAATTATTTTCAATTACTAATATGATTTGCTTGCAAAACAACATATTTCAGCACTAACTCACCATCTTTCTTTTTTGAGAATAATATAAAGTGATGAGAAGGTTGAATTCTTTAACTGTTTTAAAACACTATGGAGTACATATGGGATTGAATTTACCGGGACATAATTTTGATGTGAAACAAGTTATATGACACAAAAAAAAAATCCAGAAAGTTATCAGTGTGGTTAGTCATTGATAGAAGTCTAATCTTGAAATTTTAAAGAATGTTTTTCAGATGTCTGCTTCAGTGGGTTTTAAACATTTTGCAAGGTGCTTCTCTGATATGGTATTGCCCATGGCTATTTTTCCAATGCAGTCCTATTTTTTCAGGTCTCAAGCCATTCACATTCACTTCTTTTTTGCAGTCTTTGTCAAGCTGTCCAGCTCCTGTTCTTGGGCTCTACCTGCATATTCAACTTGTAGTTATTCATTTAGGGGTGATGAATTTTTTGATGACTAAGAACTACACTACAAGCCTTATACAGTTACCTCAGATAATAGGTGTCTCAGGGAATTTCACTCATTACTGCCAGTTTGAGACAGTGCTTAGATGTGCCTTGGTTCTTGTCTGTTTCACCCTATCTCTGTTGCTGCTGCAGCACAGGATCCTCCGTTTTCTTCCTTTTAAACTCCATCAAGTAATATGAATCTATGAGGCGGATGAATCAGGGGATGAAGAAACTGTCCAGGCCAATATCATTCCAACATCATATCCACCAGATGGGCAGATTCTTGGTTCTCCTAGTTCTCTGATAAAACTTTTGGTGTTTGACCATGACTACGCTTTGCTCTTTGGGCTGGTACACTTTGCAAATTTTCTTGTTTAAGATTTTTTCCTAGTTCTAAAAAAAGCCTCTCACTTCATCTTACTTAAGCTATACCATGGAGTGATACATTAATTGTCATAACTACAGATGTCATTTTTAGTCAATGAAATTGTGTGGCAAGTTTAGTGTAACACCACGACTTTGTAAGATCACAATAAACACATTGTTGGTAAGTGTCAACTAATTTGCAACTTGGTGTGAGAAATAAACATACTATAATAAAGTTAATCTCCTAGCAACCTTATCAAATACCATATCATCTTGACCACTCAAAATACAGGCAAAAATCTCTAAAAAAAATTAAAATATTTATAAGTGCTACGCATTCAAAGCCAAGATAGTCAGTTGTTTCTAACTATTTCTATATGCCTTCTGGATTCAGGCACTAATGAACCAATAGCTATCAGCATGACTTTTGCTGAAATACTGTTACATTAATGAGTTTGGATCAGCTGCTCACACAGTTTGGCTGAAAAAGATGTCTGGTCAGGAAATATCTCGGGGGAGGCAAACATAAATGTTAAGCTTTAGTCCCTTAAATTTGTTGATTGCAAACACAACGCCAAAAACCTTTTACCATATTCAGCTGATTTGATACTACACTGCATAAATAAGACTGTATATAAAAATGCCTTGTTTATGTTTCATGCAAAAATAATGAGATAAGTTCTTCTCTTTATTATTCAATTTATAACCCAAATGGCATCCTATGTTACACCAGTGTAAACCACTGGTGAATTTGTCACTATCATATTGAACTCAGCATTATTCAAATCTAAAAGTTATTCCCTCAGTTGTGCTATGCCTCTACATTATCCTGTCTGAGACTGACACAAACTCCAGTGGGTTCATATCCCTAGAATTAACATTCTGGTGTGAAAAGGCAATGGGGATTTACATATGACATTGCTTAAATTAATTCTTTCTGTTGTCTTCAGTACAGTACTTCCCTGGAGCACCTTTAGTCATTCAATCCACACGGAATGAGAAAGCTTTCTGCTGTTAGCCTATTAAAGAAACCAGAATATGAGTCACCAGGCATGTACCTTGACTTTAAGGAAAATCTCCTCAAATAATGGTAATTATTAGATTATACCTGAATGAATTGCCCTTTGCACCTGTGAGAATGTAAAGAGGATACATCCAAACCTGATGGCTCAGCACTATGTAGACCAAAAAATGTGTTTGGAAAAGGAGAGGATAAACCATGTCTATCATCTTTTAATCTGCACATTACTAAGCCATGGGTTGGGTGGGGGAAAAAACAAAAAGTGCATTCAAGCCAATTTAACTGGATAATATGAAATTGAAATTTCAAACACAGTACTTCGAAATATTTTAGTGTCACTTGTCCTATGCAAAAAGCAGCTGCATTTCTCTAGTCAGACACCAGCATGTGGGATTTATTCAGCTCCTGGGTTGTATCATAAATTCCTTGTGGGAATTCACAATTCACCAAATGACGTATTGTTATTATCATCGAAAGGGAACCGCATTCAACAAAACAGTACTCAGTGGGCAGCAATTCTGCAGTGTGTAATTATAGTTGTCATTTCCCATCCCAAGATTAAACATGTTTTCACTTTTCAACTTCAACAACAACAACAAAAAAAACCCACCTCTCTCCACCTAATAAGAAACATCTTAGGAAAGACCTAAGGAGATGAGTTTTAATATTTAAACAATTATTTATATTGGTTGTTTGAATAAACCTCACTTAAATTATTCTTTCATTGGAACATCTGGAGTTTTTTTCCTTTCTAGTATAACTCAGGGATCTGCAGTTTTGCTTTTTTATTTGGTTGGGTTTTGTTTTGGTTTGTTTGTTTGTTTTGTTTTGGTTTTGTTTTTGACTACGTGATAGTGCTACCAGATATAATTATCAGCTGCATCTACATTATAATTAAGGTAATTAAGGTCCTGTTTCCCTGTTAATTACTGTATCTACCTTGAGAAAAGCAAAAGAAACCCTACTCCTCCTTTCTTTTTTTTCTTTTCTTTTTAGCAGTATAAAACAGCGTGTAGATCTAGTTTGTGTGTTCTAGCATTTGATGCAGTATTGTTGGCATCTTTAGCTAGCTAAAATTCTTTCATATTCCTCACCTTGAATACCTAAGGTTCATGTTCTAAGTTGCATGTGTTTAACTTCAGATGAAAGTGTCTCACTTTACAGGCTTTGGAAGTCCTTGCAGATAGCTAGAATGGAGTCCTACGCTTACGTCAGAACAAAGGGCAACAGACCTAAGTCACAGCTAAGGAAGTTTAGATGTGTTCTCATATACGATACAACATGGAATTCTTTACTGGTGTGACAGGATGGGAGGGTCTCGCAGGAGACATTGAACAGGCAGTGATGTATCCTATTTTATTGCTATATTATACCTCCTTTAATTTAGAAGTCATTGAAGATCATGCCCATACAACACCAATGAACACGACATACATCCTTGAGAAAGCATTGTCTTACATACCCTTGGAATAACCCATAGCCTAGACACATTTATGCAGTGCTGGGGAAATAGGTGCTTGGCATTGCACCAGTAAAATGTGACCTAGTACATTTCCGTGGTGCTGTGCCATCTCATTTATTTGCTTGCATTAATATCAGCTCACAGATCCATATATCCATATATCAGAGTCTATTTCATTATTTTATTTATATAACAGCTCAGTGTGGAAAAATTCTGCTACACTCTCATGATAGCAGAAAGTAGATGTGCACTTTTATGCTAGAGGAGATTGTGTGATAACAATTGTCCTGAGGATACAAAAAACCCACAAGACAAAGATTCCCATTCTGTCACTTAAATTCTTCTTTACCATACACCCATGAGATTTGTGAGAGGATAATTCACTCCCTGTTCATGTCTTCTCATGTGAAATTTTAAGCAATTTACTAGTCTGGGTGAGTTTTTGTTTCTTTTTGTTTTTCTAAAGAAGGCATGTTCTTAAAGCCTTTTGGAGGTACAGTTTTGTGCCCATAAATCTTTTAGCAACGGTGGTGTCTGACTACAAAATATGGATGCAAATCAAGTAGTCAGATGTAGTCATCCCACTGACCTAGTTTGAAGGTAAGGAACTCTGCAACTGTTCCTCTACCTTTCTAACAACGTGCAACTGATAACTGAGTACCACAGCAATGAAAAACACATACATGCGCTCTCAGAAAAAAATTGTCTTTGTATAAGAGTAAGAAGAGTTGATATTTGATTGGATTCACCTTTTGTGAACATATACTTGAAATTACAGTAATTCTAGAGTTCCTTCTTGCATCTAACTGCAGATTTGAACTCTGCAGCCTTTCTAATTGGTCTTGTTTGTCACACTTAATTTGTTCTGATTTTATTTTAAACAATTATTAAATACAAATGAAAACACTAAAAGCTATCTTGCTCCATTAGCCTTGTGCATTCCACTCTGGTATTCAGACCCTACATCAACAACTGCTGCAGCAATACTGTTTCTTTCAGGATAAAGACAAAACATGGCCTACATCCAATTTTTAATCAGCTGTACAGATGGGTTTATTTCACAAATGCACTAGGCAGCACAGATGGAAGTCCTGAATGCCTGACAAGGTGTTAAAATGGTTACTGAGACTACAAAGGAATAAAAAAAGCAGCACTGGAAATTATAATTAGTAGGGACTTTATCTCTTAAGGGCTTATTAGTTCAGAACTTAAATTTTGTCCTTCGTGTGTGGGAAATGGTTTACTGAAGGGAACACTTACCAGATTAGCTGTGATAACTGTTTTCTATCCCTTAAGAATACACACAGTCTTACAAATATAACTTAACTGTTATACCTGATATAATACTCCCTGAAACCAGCCAAAAGCGTGACATAACATTTTTCACCAGCCAAAAGCTGAACAAATGGAGCAGCTTTTTGTGCTCAGTTACTGAGCTGCAGTTAAAAAAAAAAAGACAACAACCACCAAACAAACAAACAAACAAACAGCAAACACAAAACCAAACAAAAAATCAAACAAAAAAACCCAAATAAAACAAAAAAAGACACAAACCAAAAACCTGTAGATACCAATGGAGGATAATAACTTCCTACATGCTTAATGGTATTATACTTTTGAGCACAGTTATTACAAACTCACAGATTTTATGCCTAAAAAAGTTAACTGAATTATCATACTTGACTGAATAGGTTAAAGCTTCATCACCTCATGTAATACTATGCCAATTTACTGTCATGATGCAAATTTTTTAAGCTATTTTGGAAATAACACAATAATAAAAGAGGTCATGAATAGCTGTGATCATTACAGAGTCCCATGATGTTTTTCACAAGAGTGGAAGGTTGCAGAGACACTGCTATATTTATGCTAAGGCCACCAACAATTTTTCCATCTTCCATGTGATACGTTTTGGGTGATTCAGGGAAGAAATGGGTGCTTCTCAATATCCTCATACAAACTTAGTTGGGGAGAGCTGTGTATTGATGAATCAGGATCAGACTGTCCTAATGAACCGGAAGCTGCCCTGTAATTTTATGCAGAGCTTTGTGCTGAATATTTTATTCATAATATACTCTTGGGAAGATCTCTGATCTTTCAGTACTATGAATAAGAAATGTTTATTGTCCCAAATTCCAGTTTGTCTTCCATGCTAAAGACTTATTTCAGCGATGAGCAGAGCACATAAACATGCAAATGTGACACAGTACTGACCGTAGATACCTTTCAATGGATCAGATTCAGATAAGGAAAAAAACTGAGTTGGGGAAAGTTGTGTATGCATTTTGATAAATCCCAGAGTAGGTGCTTTGCTAGACCCCAAAATATACAATGACCAAGAAATGCATCAGTGCTCATTTTAAAATGTAGCTTGGAATAGAAAACAGCATTTCAAAGCACACATTAAATTCAAAAGACCTGTGGTGTGAACTAGTAAAATGAAATAAACATAAAACAAATAAAATAGGTGACACAGAGAAAAAAAAAATCATAGTTTGGAGAAGACATAGAAAGCTGTAGAAGTCAACTTCATTCTAATTGTAAGCAAAGTAATACTGTAGGAATTTCATCTGTAGGAATTTAGATACAAAAAAATAAGGCAGATATGAGTAGGAAGAAAATAATATAACATAGACTCATGGAAAACAAATTCTAACAAACTAATATTATTCTTTTTGACAAGTTTTCTTTATGTAGAAAAATATATAAATAAATAAAAGGTAGTTATTGACTTTAAATAACTAAAAAAAAATGCTAATTAGGAATTGTTAACATGTAAAGGTAAACACACATTTGTTATCAAGGAAATATCATTCTGCTGGTATTCATCAGGTCACAAATCCTGGCACTGTGATTTCAGATTTTTATGAATGGGGAAAAAAAAGAAAGAAGGGATGAAGCTCTCAGATGAAATAAGGATTAGTGAAAAGTGAATAAATAAACAAAGTGACAGATTTGAAGGAATTGTGAATAATTTTGGAATCTGGGATCCATCAAACTATGTATTTTAACTTGACTAGATGTAAAAAAATACCAAAACAAGACAAATAAATGTGGGATGGGAGTGATGGTGCTTAATGAACTAACAGAAACCCTTGCAGAGCATGTTTATACAGCTGGGGAAATAGTAACATTCAGGAGGATTAGAGGACTGTTACAAAAATTCAGCTGAACATGAGCTCCAAATACAAGACTGTGTGTTGGTTTTGGCTGGGGTAGAACTCAGTAGCCAGTACAGGGCCATGAAGAAATGGTGTTGCCAATTTAAGGCAGGCTAGAGAGTTAATTCCTTGTTTGGCTGTGCATGAACACATGGCCTTGGCTTTACCTATGGGACTTTATTTTGACCCACAATTTTTCTCATATTTACTCTTCCCACCTACCTGGCAGGGATGAGCAAGTGTCTGCATGGGGCTGAGTTGCTGGCAGGGGTTAAAACATGACAGACATCAAACAAGAACACTTATGTTATAGCAGATTTCCCTATTGAACTTAACCATGCATTAGATTTCTTTTATGACATATAGCGTTGACCATTACTTGAACATGATGCTTGTCTCTAAATCATAAATAAAAATTATTAGAGTGATGTAGTTAAGAGAGCAACAGAAGACAGCTTCAAGGTTCAGGAACTGTAGCTCTGAGAATCTCAAAACCCCCAAACAATAACCTTTAATTGTATTAAGAATTTTCTGATAGGAGATGCCTTAGTCTGGCAGACACAAGTACACCAAGATTAAATGACTACAAAATTCAACATATCAAAATAAAAGCCATTAACATTATTTAAACAGTATGCTTAATTATTAAAATAAAATTTTAAATGTTCTGAGAGATTCACTTTAATTGATTATTTTTCAAGTAAATATAATTTCTTCTAAAGAGAGATTTAAATTAAGGGGGCAATAAATAAGAGGAAACTCTCCAGCCTTTGTAATGGAGAATTTCATGTTAGACTACCACATGGCCTCTCCTGTCTTTATAAATGAGGGAAAAAAATTAAATAATATCATTGATATGTTAGCACTTCTGTCTGGTGAAATACTGAACTAGTGGAAATCTACATAATGTCTGTGCACAGAGCAGGATTCACATTCCTTGAGAGGTATTATTGATGCACAGGTGTCATTCCATTGTTTAAACAAATTGAGTTTAACATTTTAGTCAATATATGTAATGGCTTAATACTATTCTACTGAGTCACATAATGAAATGTAATTAGAGTATTTGTTTCTGAGGTTGATTTCAGCATAAACGTGTAAATAAGTAATACTCTGTAAAGAATATGAAATTATTAAATAATTTTAAATAAATACATGACTTCATTAAAGAGTACAAATGGTAGATAAATCTTATCACCAAGAGATTCAAGATACAGCATTTCAAGAGAATACATTTTATCTACATGGAGAATCAGATGTAAAATTATACACCACGGAGATGAGCAAATACTGGGATGGAAGACTGTCAATGGAAATATCACGATCCAGGAGGTTATGTTATATTTCATCAGTATCTACCTCTACTTTTAAATGAAAATCACAAGGTGATGATGTGCTTGGAAAGGAATAGTGATAGAGAGTGGAGTGTAATGCTAATGTGCTGTCATACAAATAAGAAAAAAATCAAGATATAAATCATTGGGAATTCCTTATAATCTCATTAAATATTTCCCCATGTGAAAAATACTATCCATTAGACTTTGTGACCTTTGCAAACTTCATTTTGAGTAATGAAATTTTGTCCAAGTCAGACATCCCCAAAGTTAGATTGTCTAACAGGACAATCAATTACTGTATAGACTACCTAATTTCAAGTAGCTGAGAATTAATTTTTTAAAGTAATAATAATATTAATAATTTCTATAAAATTCCCACCCTTAATATAACATTTCCGCTTCTTACAGAAACATTTTAAAGGGTGGTTTGATGCCTTTAGAATTTGGAACTACAGAAGTCGGTGAAATGGAATTAAATTCAAACATATTTTTTATTTAATATAATTTTAGATGTCACATGTTAAGTAACCTAGTGTAAACTACCTAAATGTCCTTCACTGCTAAGTTTTGGAAAAAACTCACACCACCTAACCTTTTAGACTTCATCCTCAGATCCACTTGTATCACTACCCTGACTACAGAGGAGGCTTAAATGACTGTATTTGAGACTTGGTTCTCCAGCTTCGCATTCTGTGATGTGAGATGGCTGCCTTGGTGAAAAAAGGGATGGCATCAAGGAAACAGGTCAGAGAGAATTTTATACTTTAAAGTTAATGCACTTTGTTGAAGTCTTAGAATGAAGTCCTATAGACAAGATGACTTTTCACACAGTGAAGGAGTTTATGTCACCAGAAGTCTGGGTGCACAGGGAACAAGTACATTCACTGAAAACTGTGTCTAGAAAACGAAACTGGGTGAAACACAGAAGACAGATGGAGAAGCAGTCCAGTGCTCTTTCAGGTTAAATTAAAACCTCACAGCTTCCAATGCTGAATTTCCCTCTAGATAGTCATGAAATACCATGAATGATATGGATAAAGATCTTAAACTACTGAAAAAGAACGAGTATCACAGAATAGTTCAAATTTGACATTTATCCAAAAGACATCCATATGCACATCACAGTATTAAAGAGATGACATCTGAGAAACAAGTCCCTTGCTCAATGTTGTTGTTAGCAAAAATTATAAGACATAAAATGGAAATTACTTTTTCATGAGCAATACTATATTTCTGACACTTATTAACTGTTAATTACTAAAACATAAATAAACTATCTGATGATTAGAAGAGTCGTTTATTAAACATATCAACATATTATGGAGTTTATGAAGAAACAAGTAGGCAAGTCCAGATTAAAAAAACAATTCTGAGAAGTGCTTCAGTAGTAAATGATGTTTAAACACAACTGAAACAGTCTTGTGCATAACAGAAGTGAATAAACAACAAAGAAAAATAGAAAAAAAACCCAGGAGTTATTGGTATTAACAAAGCAGTAACAAAGCAGTAACAAAGCAGTAAAACCGTGCAAGTTTCATCATATCTAAACTTCTGACTGTGAAAATAAACCTTTTTATTGAATAAGCATTCACCTGAATGTCAGTAAGTGAAATCCAGTAAATTAAAGTCATCACTAGAATTTATTTTTTTTATACATGGCTATCAGAAAAACAGGTGGTTATGGTGGCTGGCTTTAGCACAGTAATTATGTTATTATGATAGTTACTCAAGAAACAGAAAACCTGGTCCTCCCAGTCTGTACTGAAGCCCTGACCACCAGGATAGAATATAAAGATTTTCTCTCTTTCTATAGAAATATCTTGTAAAATCAAGAATGCAGAAGTCTTAGTCATGAAAATAAAGCAAATGAGGCAGCCTAACAGTACAACCACAGACTGAGATGAGAGAAGTATCTGTCTCCAGTACCTACACTCAAGGATGCTATCCAGCATTGTTCAAGTGGAAAAAGAAGAAAGAAAAAAGTCTTGAAAGGATATCTCCCTTCTATGTGACTACCCCAACAGAAGACACAGGAGCCATGCTTTCTCTGGTACTGGCTTCTTAGAGACCCGAAAATGATTTTTTTTAAGTTAAATGTCACTTTCCTATCATTGACACTGGATGAGAACATAACAATAAAATAAAGTGATCTTATGATTAATTTTAATGGGCAAATGGTCATTCACTGCATGTGTTGTTCCGCACGTGTCACTGAAATAGCTATACCCTCTAATCACAATTTTGTTCAATTCCCCCAGAATACATTGTTAAAGTGTGCTGCAATCAGTTGCACATAGTGCTGGACACATGGTTTTCACCAGGATTCTGATAACAAATCAGCCAGCTGAAACAAGTCTAAATGTGCAAGAAGACTATTTGCCAAGAAGATGACTATGATGGCTAAATGAAGGAAAAAGAGGAGAGCAGGAAAAAATTATTTGGCATTCTTTTAGTATACTGTAATGGAAATTGTAGTTGTTGAAAACCAGAAGCAGACTACTCAATACATGAAAGTCTTGTCACACAAATTAAAAGAAAGTTTTTAACTCATGGAGGTGATCCTATCACTTCATGGGAACAAACAGAACACACATTTCACTGTATTTTTAAAGTTTTTGTTTTTTCTCTTTTTCCTTCCAAGTGTGTTCCACTGCATTTTATTTTGGTGAATATCTTATGCAGTTTTTAGTAATAAAAATTAACACACTAATTTGTGTTTATGGGTCCCTTTCATCCATAAACACAAATTAGTGTAATAAATTGGGAAGCAGAAAAAAGGATAGAAGCCTAATTTTTCTGAGAAAAAATTGCACCAGAGATTTTACCATCTGGTAGTGTTTGATTATTGAAACTTTATTTTCATTGGTTATGAAAATCAATACCACTACATTCAAGAAAGTAGATTAAATGGTATTAACTTCAATACCTTTTTAAACAATCTGTTTAAGTGATAATGGATTTTAAAGTAAGTATTCTCATTATATTGTTTTTTACATCATTGTGGTTTTCCTGTTGGCCACATGAATCTCTAAACCTGACATTGTTAATTACAGCTATAATATGTGGTATATGAATACTTGATTAACTTCATACTATATTTAAGGCAGACCAAAAGGCAATTGAAGAATTTTATCACCAAACTTAAAGGAGAGTCCAAAAATACTGCATGCCATTTCATTCATTTGGAAATGAGCTGTACAAGATTTCCAGAGCAAAGCTACCATCTATTCAAGCCTTGAAAATTAAAGTTTAATTTGAAAGACGATCAGCTAATTCTACAGGCACAAGACAGGCACTAGAACTCGTCAAAAACTTATTGATGGGGAAGGTCTGAAGCTGTCGTGCTTTCACATGTATATCCCAATTTAGATTTTTAGTTACTTTTACTTGAAAAATTGGCTTCAACTCTCCACATGGCTTGAGGCATAGTTTCAATACTCCTTTTTTTGTGTCAAAAACACCTGTCTTTTTACTTTAGTGCCAGAAGGGCTTAGCATCTTGTCAGTGAAGTAACACAGCCTGCACATTTATAGGTGTCACTCACTTTGCCATCTGTTTTTTAGGATAACAGTCACCACTATCAGCCAGCCCCTTCAGAGGCTCCAACAATCTTTGTAGATTAAGGTTGAGATTTACAGTAAAGAACAGCTAGGGGTATCCCACGTCTTCAACTCATTCTCTGTGTCCTTTAACCATAATTCTGTGAATACTTAATCCTATATGAATTCAGTAACTATCCCTCATGCAAAATTTTTTATCAGTAGCATCCTACCACTTTTTTTAAGTGTTACAGCAAATAACTGTCAAACAAATGTCTGCAATCTCTGCATGCTGCATGCATGCAAGCACCAGTTCTTGTACAATGTCCAAACCTACCCCACAAGCAGCTTACTTCTAAGCTCAAAAGACAAGAGAAATAGCTCCAATAATATTAAATTGATAAAATTGTTAATCTTTAGGCAATTTAACTAGAGAATTATTAATAAATGCATAGAGTATAAAAGTCCAGGCTTAATTTATCTCTTTGTGACAAAAAAAAGAGTTACTTTAAAGATTTTGGGGTTTAAATTTTCTTTCCAAGGAAGTACAATTTGTTAGTCCATAATTCTTATTAAAATAAATAAATACACAAATAATGCCATAGAGCACATACCTCTGATCTATCAGTGCAGCTAAGAATTTTTTTATAGACTTATAGGACCAATATCAGAAAAAGAGAAATATTGATGGCATCTCAATACTGCTGTGAGAAAATGTATAAGCTAATTACTCTTAAATTGGAGAAGCAGAAAGAAATATGTTTTCCCTTAGAATAGCATTTAAAGCATGTTCAAATGCTTGCCTCAATCCTAAAACATGAGACAGTTTCAAGTTTTGCAATAAGACCAAATAGAAGAGGCAACACCAAGCAAGTACCCTTGTGTGATCTGAAAGCTATATTCTTCCACAAATTATATGACCTTTGATGATTCTTTGGCACATAAACACCATTTTATACTTCCTCTGATGTTAAGATATTCATTAAGAAGTATTTATGTCACCTATGGCTTGTTCTTGGTCGGGGAGAAGCACTTTATGAGTTCAGTAACAAGGGATGGCCAAATGAATGCTACAAAAACATTTATGTGTTAAAATCATGGCAAGGGCTTTCTAATTGTAGTGTTTTGGTTGTTAAAAGCCGAATGTCTTTGGTACAAAGGAACACAACAAGAACAAATTACAAAGGTAAATCTTTTAGCTGAATAGCTGAATTAGCTGAATATCTTCCTGACAGTTATCTAAATATATAAACCTGTCCAAATTACCTGGAATAACACACCCTCCTCTTCTTTTTCTAACTCATGCATCATAATACACCATTCATGCCTTATTAGCATCCTCATTACTTTCCTTGGAGTAGGACATGTGCTAGGGTGGACAATGATCAGTGAGACTGCCCTGAGCAGCTATAAAGTTTCAGATGATTTCTCCTCCTTTCCTTTTATGAAGCAGGCAGGGAGATGCAGCTGCTGAGCCACATTTCTCCGTAGCTGAGCTGCCTGTCTGCCAAGCCAGTTAGTTTGAGAGTTTGAAAGCAACAGTAAACATGCTCATGTTGACAAAATGAATTTCTAAGCCAGAATATACTGTATAACTGAGAAAAAAATATTTTATACTAAATCTGAGTGCAGACTGGAGCTATTTAACACCACCTTTTAGAAAGTCTAAAGAGATAATTCTGCTCTCTCCCCTGTTACATTGCAGTGATTTGTTTCAGCTTCCTAAATGAAACCTTTTCATTTTTCTGATGGGAAATGGCAGATGCTGTTCAGTCTTTCCCTTCTACACTGAAATCATTGTGGTGGGTTCTTCCCTTACTCCTACCATGCTAAATTTGCTGTGTTAGTTATTTATTGGTGAAGCCATGTCTCTGTCATGAAAGCAGCATAACTTAAAAAGCCATGTAAGCAATCTTGTTAATGTGGCATTACCAGGACTCTGCAATTGCTGTTGTCTGCATGGCGATATTTTTTTGGTTGTCATTAGATGTTGGTTAAGTGGTGGTCGTGGCACTGAGTTGCAGCTGGTCAGGGCTTTCCACTAGGCCCAATTTTCTTTCAGTTTTTGAATTGTAAAAGAACCAGCCTGAAGTTCCTCAGCCAAGTCATCTTGTTCACTACATTATGACATTTAGGCTGCGTGGGTGGAGGGGGTTGAGAATGGTACTGCCTTGCCATCCCTGTAAAACATTTAAGTCTCTCACAGAGCAGCACAGCAGTGTCAGAGCAGTGCTCTCATTACTGTGGAAATTTTACATGTGGCCATTAGTCTTCTCCCTTCAATTAGTGACAGCCAGTTAAGCTGTGCCCCCAGCCTGCTTCAGCTGTTGGCAGCATCGCCAAGTCAAACCTGTCTCCCACTTGAAAAGTAAACTGGGGAGACCTACTGCTCATCTGGCCACACTCTTTGGATGTGAAAAGGGAAACATGACACGGTTGTAGACTTGTTTGAAAATATCATGCAATTAATTTACAGGTAAGCAAGTGGCGCTGTAAGAGTTCTGGAGATCTTCACAGTATGTAGATGACATAGTGTTAAAATTATACAATGTCTGGAATGCCATTTCGCAGAGTTCCTCTCATTTTACCTTTTTTTCTTTCTGGTTAGTTTTTTTTAAGAGGTGTGGGAGGAGATGTATATAATGGGAGATGTTTGAATTAAGGAGTATTGTTATGAAAACTATTTTTTTTCAACTGGACATATCAGAACAGATTTGAAATGTCAGCTAAAAAAGCAGTCTGTCTTCTGCTGGTGAAATCCAATTCAAATTGGACAAAAAAGAGTATTCTCTAGCATAAGTGATATAGGAAATGCAAGCTGGAGATCCTCTGATAAATCCTGTGGTGCAAATAGTCTACCAAAATAAATGGGCATAGCCTAACTAATGTTAAACAGAATTTCATTTTACTGATAGAGAAAGAGATTTCGGTGCTATATCTGTACAAAAGATCCCCTAGGCAGCTGATACTGAGATATGTTAAGACAGGATCAAAGTTTCCCTATGTGTTAAATCAACATGAGATTTTAGATAGAAAAAACTAAAAAACTTTAGTGTGCTCTAAATAATGGCCCACAACCATGTTTCTGCCATCTTGAACACATAATTAATAAAGCTTGAAGCCAGAAAACAGTGAAAGCTTAATATAATCTGTATACTTTGGCTCTGAAAACATGATTTGAATTTGTATTTGTGTTGAAATTATTTTACAGTTTTTCCACCAAAAGCTCATGGCTGTTAAACACCCGAGTCCTCATAAACTCCACTGCTTTCATTGTCCCTTTTTTGAAAAATTCCTATATTCTTTTGGTTAGTTTTCTCCAAATTAATCATAACAGGAATGCTGATATGTATACACGCTATTAAGATTTATATTTTGTAGCAGTACAATAAATTGTATTACCTTTTCAAAATACCTTTACAAAAAGGAAAAGAAACTGCATTTCCTTGCAGTTTCAAAAACAACAATCCTAGTTTGTCAAATTTGGCAATCCAGGTAACTGCTCTATCATGAAATACCATTTTCAAAAAAGACCTATTTAGGTTATGTTTCATGTGAAAATATTGTATTCAGTTTTTACTACTAAAGGTCAGGTAATAGTGTAGTGGAACTGAATAACAAACAGGGACCAACATACTGGAAGTAGTCTGCTATCAAAAGACTTCTGCTAAATGACAGATCGTTGGCAAGTTGCAAGAGGCCCACTACTAAGATACTTCTTAAAAAAAAAAAAAGGGCAAAAAAAAAAAAAGGAGAAAAACAAACCCCTAACCAACAGAAAGAAAATGTATGAGCAAGATCCATGTATTAACATATCCATATTGGTCAGTCACCTGTGGGCATTTGACCTACTTCTGTGATGTCCTCCTACAGTGATACAAGCTTTTCTTCTTCTCAGCAGGTAGTAATCTTCCAGGAAGAACTGCTGAGAGCTGCAGGTGTCCCTTACTTGCTGATCTCCCAAATTGTTTTTGGTAATATGGGCATTTTTGCAGTGTATGTACCTTTTGCTCTTTCTTAATTTTCGATTTTCTCCTGACACTCTAGGAACAATAAAGGACAAGAGGAAATGGACTCAAGTTGTGCCAGGGGAAGTTTAGATTAAATATTAGGAAAAAATTGTCATGGAAAGAGCTGTCAAGCATTGGAACAGGCTGCCCTGGGAACTGGTTGAGTCATCTACCCTGGAGGTATTTAAAAGACAAGTAGCTGTGGCACTCAGGGCATGGTTTAATGGTGGACTTGGCAGTGCTGGGGTAGTGTTTGGACTCGGTGATCTTACAGGGTTTCTGCAGCCTAAAGGATTCTGTGATGCTATGATAAGGTCTGAAAGAAGGTCAGCAGCTGCAGTGGCAAGGTTCTAAGCACCTTAGATATGCAGCATGCTCAACATTACTTATGTATATTTTAGAATTATATATTACAGGTCAACAGAAGCTTGAGAGAATGACTCTTTTGAGCTTGATGTTTGACTTATGTTACCTTACTTTGGTAATTTCCCACCCAACTACCTATGAAAAGCCAAGAAATCCATATTATCAAAAAGCTTAGGGATTCACTTCTTTACTTCCACTTTCAAAGTGTAATAATTTAAGTCTACTATAAGCAGTTGTTCCCAGTTGCCAACATGCAACTCTATCAAATTTCAGCTGTGTAGATGCATCAAAAGAATCATTCTCTTATTCTAAAACAAAATAAATGTGTTTTATATTCACAGTCTAATAAAGATCCCCAAACATTAGGGACAAATGTGTCTCTAGAAATGTCCCTCTCAAAAATAACTTCATTATGTCTTCCTCTTTTCTCAAGTTTCTAACAGAAATCAGATAGAAAAAATCATTCTGAATTTGTAACTGAGATAATAAACAAAAAAGAAAACAAAGGGTTCATAATATAATCCAGTTGCTTCTAACTATATTTGTGGAGTAGGAAGTTAGAAAACCCATTCTCTGTCATGATAATATTTTCACATTGCACCACTGTAGGTCAAACATAAAAGAACAATTCAAGTCTCAACTTCAAATACACTTTGGGACTGATTAACACAATTATACACAGATTTGCAATGCAACAACTTTCCATCTAAAGTCAAAAAGAAGTTTACAGTCACTCTAGGCTCTGCACATATTAACACTTCATTGAATATTAATGAATTAGTCTTTGTGACCAATTGCTATACAAACAATATTTGTGTCAGAATTTATAATTACATTTAATTCAAGATAAAATACATGAATATTGGCATTAAAAAAAGTCTTTCACAATGAACTAGTAAATCAATTAAGACATATGTCAAACCACTAATCTAGTGGTTTCATTACCTATTTTCCCCAACTAGGTAACATTATGTTTTTCACACTTATTTCTAATCATCACAAGAACTCAGTAATATTCTAGAATTTTATCTCTATAAACTGCATTTGGATTTGGTTAGGAATCAACACAATTTATATTAGTTATATCATACATGAATCATCATTCTAATTTATCAGTTAAAGCAAACTGATACTGAACATTTTTGCTGAGTACATTTAATACTACCAAGCCTAAGACTTAGTAGGTGGAAGTTTCATCATTGCTTACTTCATTTTCATCACAATTACGAGCTTTTTTTAATTGTTAATGTGACGTTTACCAAAGTATTTGAAGGTTGAAAAGCTGATGTCTTTGTACTTCCAATGCAGCCATGCGAGAAAAGATACTGCTATAAAATCTTCTCACTACTGAATAAGCTGCACTGGTTCTAAAAGTGTCACATGAGATTTCAGTTCCCATGGCTTGAATTACAGGATTGTTTAAATACTATAAGCACAGTTTTTGAATGGGAGGAGGGGTGGGTGGGCTGATATATTTTAGACTTTTCTGTTGCTCTTTGAGGAAACCTGGATTAAATACTTGTGTTTTTCCAAGTTCCTCCTCCAAGTCAGGGAAGGTAAAGAGAGAAAAATTATTTTCGTCCAACTTTCTTTTTGTGAGAATAATAGAGGCAGTTATAAGAAAGAGCAAAAAGATAAAAACCCAAGGAAAGAATATAACCAGCAATAACACAAATTACACCCTTTTAAAAATTTATTTATTGATACTACAGTTGAGTCTATACCAACAGAATGCTCTCAAATTTGACAAAAGAGTCATCAAGCATACAAGCTTTTACTAATCTCATGACATTCTTATGGTGTCGAAGATATTTAACTGAATTATATAGTTTTTCATATGGGATCAATTCTGAGTCCACAGTAAAGTCAGGACTGAATTTCACTACTATGAGGCATATGGGTATAATTAATTATGGTGTCAGCCTCTCTAGAAGAGGGCAGAATGCCAGCAGAAGACTGAACAACGATGTGTTGTTTTCTACCTTCTGCCATAATGGCAATTGTTTCTTTGTGCTCAGTTTTGCCTCTTGCTTTCCAACAGATGTATGGTCTCTAGTACAAGAAATCATTTTAAAAGCCACCAAATTCAGAAAATGGAATATATACTGCTATCGCTTTGCACTGTTGCTGACGCAGCGGTGAGATACTGTGAAACACCTACCACATGGAAAAGCATTCATGAGCAGCATTAACCAAGCATCCTTGTCCGAAACAAATTTATGATAACTATCACTCTAATTTCACACCACTGCAACTTCATAATATTCTGAAATAGGAAGGCTTCATCTCCTGACTCTACAGAGCTGAGCTATTAGCCATGCATTAGAGGAGGGACTGGAAGTCCCACCAGCAACTTAATGCAGCCACTGTAGCCAGAGCCATGCACTCAATGAAGCAATACTTTTCCTTTTGCTGTCAATCTTCAGTACCAAAGCAGCAGGGTTTTATTTTATCTTTCCTTCTTTCCCATTTCACAAGGGTATTTAAAATTTGATCACAACAATGGTTCAGTTCATATGCATATTACAAACTGCTTTGGGGACTGCTCAGCACAAAATGGGCGGATAATGTTACAGATTAACTTGACTTTGGAGTGTGAACTGTCAGCTATATCCTTTAGCTAGGGAAAAGATTTTAAACACTACCTGGAAAATTGGGAGGCCTAATCTTTCTGCTGTGCTAGCTTGCAGTATAATCCAAATAATGTGAATGTGCTTTCCATCTGACTGAGGCAGGCATGCTGTTAAGTGATTTGAGAGATTTGCCTGGTATAATAACCAGTTTTTCTCTGTCTCTCTGGATGCCAGGAACTTCCTGAAAATCTTTGCCTATGGCTTGACACAGACTGCTGAGTAGCCACAAAACTGTTTGATAAAAGCACCAGTTTTATCCAGTATAAATCAATAGAATCCCGCTGCAATAGCTGTATTTGACTACAGCACTCAGCTGTTATCAAGTAGGGGACCTGTTCCGACTATTTTAACTTCAGAGTACATATCTTTTTCCCAGCTGGTCTTCAGCACAGCAGGAATGGCTGTGGTGCGCTCAGTGTTTTAGCCAAAGAACACTCAACACTGACAGTGCTCCACTGGCCTCGAGACAAAGATTAACTGAAAATGCATTTCAATGCAGATATCAAACTGCTTTATTAGAACAGGGAATACAAAGAGGGATTCTTCAAGTGTGAGCTCTTACATCTGAACTGGAAATACCTTTCAGTAATTTAATTTGTCCTGTGTACCTGATGTAACCTTAGATTTCTAAAAAAAACCAAACCCTGCAACAAAAAAATCACACCTATCACTAATAATTTTACACATTCTTGAAACTAGTATAATATCTCCTACCACCAATATTCAGGACTCCATTGGCCTCACCTTGTCCGTGCCTTCTACTCACGAAACCAGTTTTTAGATTACAAGACAAAATATGTTTTTTGGGTAGATTCCTGATACTGTAAAAATAATTGACTTTATTCTCTCCAAAACTGAAATTACTTCTGCAGAAAAATAATACACCTTTTCTAAACATTTATACCACTTAACCTATAAAAACTCACTAGGTTAGATGTTTCTTATTTTGTTAATATTGCTTTTTGTATCTGTCAATTTTTCACTTTATACAAATGCATGGAGATTTGCCCAAAGCGTGTACGATCCCAGTGTGCTGCTCTAAGGAAAGGACAGAGCATCTGGTGACAGCAAGAATTTCTTTTTCTGTTAAATTTCACTTGCAACATGGGGCTGATAGTATTTAATGAATTCTTGGTTTCACTGAAGCTGATAAAATATTTGATCTCTACTTTAATGAAACCAGTTCTCCAAAATGAGACAGTTCTCTATAATACAAGAATACTTCTATTTCCCCATGGTATAAATGAGCTATATGAATAATAATTATAAATATTTTTGAGTTTACTTAGCTATGAGACCTTAAGTCTTATGTAGTTCGATGGTCAAGAAAATTTATGTTTCCCATGCAACTTAGCATAATGAAGGTGACCAGTATCCCTTTCCTTCCCAATTGGCCTTGGGAATATTATGAAAAAAACACACATATGATTCCAAACCCTGACTGGTACAGTTACTCTTCAAAATATTCCAATACTCTTCTCTATGGCCACACCAGTGTAACAATGAATTTAATTATGATTCAAAGCTTTCTTTTTATATATCTGAAAACTGAGGTTCACAGATTTACAACTATTTGTAGCCTGAAATAGTAAAAAGAGCCATAAGAAAATCCTCCAAGGGTTTTTGTCATAAAGTTGGGTGTATAAAACTATATCTAAAAATGTGAGTACCTTGGATGGGGCTGTGCTTAACTAATAATGTCACAGGGAGAGTCTTACAATGGGTAGCAGAGTATCACAAATCAGGAGGTGGTTGGAAATTCAAGCATTCCTCATATGTGAAGAAGTGATCAGACTCCACTTCAGGCAGAAAATGTGTAGAGAAATTTCAAGTGTTTTATAAAATACTTTATTTTCCAAGATGATTTGCAGCTGACTTCCAAATTTCAGTTTGCATAATTTGAAACCAACAATTTAATTTTCCATCCTTAGCCAGGAAACTCAGGACTAACCAGACTGTTAGCTGCTAACTTTGACCTGATCTCCTCTGAGACACTTTACAAATTATCCACACTATCCTAACATAAAAAGTAAAAAGATAAGACTCTACATATCTGCCATAGTCAAAGAAATAAAAAAGCAAGAGAAAAGGTAAAAGGGAGGGAAGAAGAAGAGAAATGTTCAAGGAAGTCTGTCATTGTGACAGACCGGAAACATGAAACCCCCGACCAAACTGTTGGACTCTTTGATCACTGCAGCTGAAAGACTGGTTCACGAACTCTCCTTCCAGATCCTGGTCTGCATCACACCTTACCTGCAGTTTTGGAGACTCCTCTTTCCTTTCATCTCTGTCTATGAAGTTAGGATCCCAGAGTGCCACAAGAGCAGAGGTACCATTACTGTGGTCCTGGTCTCCCTTGAGCCAGAGGGTGATTATGGGAGATAGGAAAATTTTTTGTCTGAAGACATTATGGGGTGCTTTTGCATGGGGAAAGGGGCAGGTCAGGCCTTGCTGTATTGAGGTGATGCCAGGGAGTCCTGCACTCCCCATCCCTTAGATTCTGTATCCCAGGCCTGTCAGGCACGCCAATCACTGGCACAGCCAAGGCAATGGTTCACACCACAGCCCTGGAGCCCTAGTTAAGCTCCAGAGCTGCCAAATAATCATAAGTCCCAGCTAGAGGAAGGGCCCAGGAAGGCCAAGGAGTATTTAAGGCCAAACATGTGGCAAATGTGTCTTGACCCTATCTCCTCTTAAAATTCCTAACATCTGAGCATTACTGAAACCCAGGAGTTGGAGCTGTATGTATCCTTTTCTATATCTTTTCTGTCTTTCTCTCTTTTCCCTTTTTCTAATTCCCTCTTCCTGGAGTTTTTCAGGAACTTAAAATCAAATGGGCTTAGAGTTTGGAAAGTTGAATGGTCTAAGTTAATGCTCTGGAAGTTCTCTGTGCCAATTAAATGTTGTACTGAACCTTTTACCAAAGTTCTCTGATTTTCTAAAGTTAAAAAGTCTTGTTTTGTTGTTTTGACATATTGTTAGTATTTCTCCCATGCCTCTAATTCAGAGTACAGGAACAAGCATAAGCCCTTTTAAAAGCCTCATTGAGTGAGTTTTTCGGAGCCTTACCGTGCTCAGTGCTAAATTGTAAATAATAGAAAGATATGACATGCCAATATAGCTAAAGACAGTAACAGCCTAAAGTGATCTGCTGCTTAGCTGCCTTGTGTGATTTGAAGTTGTCTCCTAAGCACACAAAGATAACTTATGCACAAAGTTTTGGAAGGTTTTCAAAAACACTACACGAGATTCAGCATGTTCAGTACCACAAGGTGCTTACGTTTAGCAATATTTTCCCTCTTTCATCCAATGACAAGACCTTTCCAAATTTCTTTTCCAGTTTTTTAAATTGCCTGTGGAAAATTATAATTTACTCATTTAGATGATTAGATATTAAGAAAAAATATAGAAAAAATGTGTCAACACAGTTTTCACAGACATTCAGAACAGTTTTGTGATTGTCAGGATTTTTATGACTGCAATCAAGGTAAACTATCATGATTTTGAACTGTTTTAAAATCAGTGATTGCCATCTAGACTTCATGTTTCAAAGTGGTGAATAAAGTTCATACTTGCTTAACTTTTCAGAATGTATATCTGAGTTTTCTTCAGCAGAAGCAGTTCAGTTTGTGTCTGCTAAAGGCACCACTTATGTTCTATTGAGACTCAATAACTTATTAAAGGACATTCCTATTAAACACAAATTGAATCTAACTAGAACTTGACTAGGCATTTAACCTTTTTTTGATGCATGTATGGGACCAAGTTTCAAGCTATGTTAAAATGTCCTTGCTTCCAAACGTGATTTGGTTTTACTGTAGCCAAAAATTATGCCTGTTGCATGCAGTAATTAAATGTCTATTAAGCAAGAAAATTAGAATTTACTTTCTTGCTACAGACATAAGCACACTAAAAGAGCATAACCAGGTACAGAAGGTAAGCACACTTTCACATTGTAAAAACATTAATAACATCTTGCAGTGCAGCTCAGCTTTAATGTATAAATAATAGCCTTAATTGACAAAGACACAGATGGAGTTGTGATGCAGGGGCACAAACAGGGTGCATTAAAAAATGCACAAGAGTTAAACTCCACAAAATAAGAACTAAGGACGCAGAGTAGGCAAGAATAATGTCTGGCAAAACCAGAATAATCCTGCAGAGAAGGCAGGCAGAGTGTCTGATGGAACCAGAATAATCCTGCAGAATTTGCAAAACCATAAGAAGCCCTCATCCCAAAAATAAATGTCAATAGAAGTGGATATCATCCAATTTTCTTTTGGGGAAAAGTCAGAGGAACACAGAACACCAGTGGTGTTTTACAGGCAGGGATGAGGAGGAAAGGAGGTGATAGACTCGGTTATGGCTTTCCCTCTCAAATTGTTCCCGGACTGATGGATTATAGCTATCAGTATGAACTAAAATGGTATCACTTCAGTGGCATTGTACACTTGTAGCTAATTTAAAATAAGCTTGTCAGGGATGATTGATAGTGATTAAGTGCTAACTACTAGCAATGTGTGCTGTTAACAAATTTAGTCAATACAGGCAAGAACATTTTGATTAAAAAAAAAATTGATTAAAAAAAAAAAGAAAATGCAAACTTGAAGCTGGCTGGTTTTGGAGTCTTCTCCCATTATACTCCAATCACACTGTCCTTTTAAATTTAAATATTTAGTGTATATGGTATACAATATATATGCAACCTACATTCAGTTGCAATAATATGTCTACATTACAAATTTTCATGAGAGTGAAACAAAATTTTCTAGATACTTGAAGATTCATCACACCAAAGCAAGAAGCAACATGAAGCATAGTTTTTCCACCTAACTTAGTACAGGGCAATGTAGCCTTTAGGATGTTTCATGGGTTTGTAGTGTTTTCCTTCTCCTTTCTATAAAAAGTGATACTAAACTGATTGCCTTGGAAAGACATGAAAAAGGTAGTACTAAAATATTAAAAACAGTAAAAACCAGTAAAATAATAGTGTCTTTTGTCCTGGTCTATATGTGTATACTACCTGCATGCACATCTGTACATATATATGTCAGATATAAGGGGTATTAGGATTCATGTGTTTATCTGGGCCTGAGATGATTTCTCAGTTTATGAAGAATCACAGTGGGATCTTGAAGTCACTGCATGTGCACACGCACAAACCCACACACACCTTAAATTATTATCTCTTTTGTACATACATTGATGGTTTTTCATAGTAGAACAAGAGCTCCTCTCAGCCTGGGTGTTTTTCTCTTTCTGAATATCTTAACTATCATATGAGACAGACCCACAATAAATTCTTTACAGAAGAAATGCCTTAACACATAGAAAAACATAGAAGAAAAACAAAGAAACCACACTAAACTCCCCATATTTAGGGATTTTAAAAGTTTATACGCCACTTGCTCCAGTAGCACACTTTTCAGTGTATAAAAAGAAAAAAAGGAAAAAAAATAGATAAAATCTCTGTACTTTCTGCTTATTCAGTGAAGTTGTGTCTGATTTAATTCTACATCATTGAATCAGTTTATGGAAGTAGTGATGCTAATGACGAAGTTATCTATCAGTGGGGTCATTAATTTCTAGTGGCTATTTCTCTTGACCTAATTTCTTTTCCTGCTTGAAATCTGTTTTGAAATTTCATCTGACTACAATCAGGTTTATTGGAAATATTAATGACTCTGCTTTCCCCATAAGCCACCAGAAAGGTAATTGACTCAAAAGATTAATTACAACATCTGCATTAACAGAATATAGAGTGGTAGAGTGGAGTCTGGCTCTTTGGCCTTTGGTGCCCTCCCTTCCTTCACTTTGAATGTGATACTGACAATTAAGATTTTTTTTTTTTTTTTTTTAAGACAACCCTCTGAGAACATCGCTAATGATACATATTACACACTGTTGTTTATAATGTTTTTTTTGTCCAAAGTTTGGGGAATGTCTCTTGAAACTTAGTCTATGAAAGAAATTTGGGAATTGCTATAAACTAAAGAGCCCTTCCTGATGTTCATGGGTGTATGATACAAAGGTAATTTCTCAACCTTGTTTTCTTTAAAACATGACAATAATCCCAAAGCCAGCAAACAAAAAAACCCACAAAAAAACAAAACAAAAACAAAGCCACTCCAAAAATAAAAAGATAAAGAAAACAAAGAGAGAAAGGAAGGAAATATTTACTCTTCTGGATAAAGAATATTCCCAACTGTTTAGCGAACATTCTTCCAACTAGAAACTACTATGAGAGGGAGAAAAAAAAAACCCACTAAAATCATGTATATTAGCCTACATTGAAGTCTGTCCTAGTTACAAAAGTGCTTAAGCATGCAAAAACCAAGCATACAGAGACAGTGAGCGTAACTTGGGAACAAGAATGTGGCAAGAATCTGTGGCTCTTTCAATGCAATGCTATGATATTTGTGCCCCATATCTTTAAACTGATACCACTAGATATAAATAAAACGTTCTACAACAATATTAGATTTTCTTTAAAAAAGTCAATACAGAAATATAACAGTAAAGACATTTCAGCATTTTCTACAACTGTGTAAAGAACAATTTAATACAAAAGTAAGATAATTCAAGAGGAAAATATTTTGGTTTTGAAAATTTACATCTGTAAATAGTGTATCTTCCTCCTGTAAAATATTTTCTAATCAATTCTTACTAGTACTTTAGTATTTGCCTTCTTAATTGTTCATGCTTTCAGGACAGCACATGACGTGAGGATATGGGAGAAGGAGGCAGTGGAAAAGGTAATTTATTATCTGTATCAGAACTGCTTCAAATACCTCTCTCACCATGTCCATCTTTGTAGAAAAACAGAGGATGAAAGGACAAAGAATAAAGGATTAAAAAAAAAAAAGAAAATACAAAAGCCACTAAGCTACATTCTTTGCACTGACTGAGGGAACCAGACAATTGATTAGTCAGATAAATGAGCCAAATTAGTCTGAAGGTTATTCAGTTTTTCAGACACAGACAACAGACCAGAAAGTCAGTTCAGCACTAACATTATCATCCATAATGTCAATACAAGTGGAACAGTTTTAACAGTCTTCTGTGTTGATTTCATCACTCCAGCTCCTTCCTACCTCTTTTGGATCATTTTCTGATATTTTTCTCATACTGGTGTGAAAATAGATCATGAATTCTTTCTCTCTCCTTAACTTATCTCTTGTTTGTCGTTTTGGGGTTTTGTATTTTTTCTTTTCTATCTCTGACTTAAATCTTGCTTAAAATAATTAAAATCAAAGTTTTTAATAGTTATAAAAGTATTCCCTTTGAAGACAAATATTTATGACTCAGTTACAACAATTATTATGGAAACTGTGCTTATCCCTATAGACTTCAGCTTTAGAATTACTTCTCTGGGCTCCTCTGTACCTCTAAAACTTTAGGGAATTATTTCCACAATACTGCTTCTCCACCAAAAAAAAAAAAAAAAAAAAGAAAAAAAATCTCTTGGTCACAAATAAAACCCTTCAGAATATCTGCACTTGGACTTAGACATTCAAGAAGCATGAGGATTTATTGTACTTCTGTTGACCTTAATTTTGCCTCAGCCAGTATAACCTCTTGGGTTAATCACTTCTTATGCTCACCTCCTCAGAAGTCAGTATCACAAAACGTATGTGATAGCATCTGCTTCAGTTAAAGCTGAAAAATAGTTTCCATTATAGCTACCTGTTTTCAGTCTCCTTGCTTATTGCTGTCCCAATAGCATTCTCTATAACTAGAAGAACTCAAAACCCCTTCTTTACTATCCCAATTTTTATTCCATAACACTATTTTGTTTCCTTGACCAAAGATGAGGAGATCACGGATAAAGCAGCCACATTATAGGTAGTGCTTAAAGGTCTACAATTAGCTCAGCAAGGAAGTGCTTCACCTTTTCCCTTCAATGACCAACTTAATCAACAATCAAATGCAGGGAATATCCATTTTGCTGATGGCATACTGACAGAATTTCTGTTCTTAATTTTTTTTCATTTTTTAAGCGTGCCTTTGCTTCGTAACAGGGACACATTACTGCTGTGCTGTAGTGGGTTCTTTGTACTTATATCAGAAAATCCCAGTTCCTTAACTCACTGAAAGGTTTTCAGGCTTCTAAATCTTAGGAACAACTTTGTGGTTTCTCCTCAATTTCAGATGTTTAGTGATGGCAATAATTAGCAATTCAACAATTCACTTGAGATATGACAACATGGTGTAAAATTTTTTTAACTTTTAAATCTCATTTTAAGACACTAGAAGACAGTAAAAGTGGATTAAACACACACTCAAATGTTGTGTGAAAAGACATTTGACGTCTGGCCTCTGTTTTCTCAACTAATCAAAAGTCTGTACTAAAATCAAAGTATGGTCCAATGTACCTATGTTTTCACAGTGATTCATCTCTTCTTCATTGGGGTACCATGCTCTTTCAGGGAGAAACACTTTAAAGTTTAATAAGGCTTCACCAATTACTCATAGACTAAGACAGGATTCTTCCTTTTACCTTCCTTTTAGGAATGTGTAAATTCTTTAAAACTGCAAAGTCTTTCAAATCTAGAAAGCTCTAGGACATGAACAGAAATTAAAAGACAACCCTAATGGATCTCAAAACTTTCTAAGTAATATATTTCTTTCCCTGTTTTGCTTTTTAATACATTCTTATTTTCCAAGAGGAAAAGAGGAGAAATATTTTTAATACTTACTACAGCAATCTATTATGACTCCAACATCACAAAATCGCAATCGTGGAAGCAATCTCTTTTCTAGCTTCATTTGTCTATTTTCTGGTATCTATATGAGGGATCAATACAGGAGGATACTTTGCGAAAACTGAATAAAATTGAGATCTTGAGGGCACAGGAACAGACCATCCCTGTGTGCTGAAAGATCAGTCAACAGGGTAAACGTCCAGCCTGGCTGGGCAAGGAGGTTTTGGAGGAACTTAAGAATAAAAAGAGAATAAAAAGATGTATCAGCATTGGAAGAAGGGTCAGGTCTCTAAGGAAGTATTCAACAAGGCTGCTAGAGCATGCAGAAAAAAAATTAGGGAGGCCAAAGCTCAGTTTGAACTTAGAATGGCAACTTCTGTAAAGGATAATAAAAAATGTTTTTACAAATACATTAATGGTAGAAGGAAAGGTAAGACCAGCATTTGCTCTTTATTGGACAAAGGAGGGAACTTAGTATCTGCAGATGAGGAAGAGGCAGAAGTGCTTAATGCCTATTTTGCCTCAGTTTTTAGTGGGAAGATGACTTGCCCTCAAGACACCTGCCCGCCTGGGCTGGTTGATGGTGACAGGGAGCAGAATGGTCCCCCCATTATCCAAGAGAAGGCAGTCATAGAACTACTGAAATGCTTGGATATTCATAAATCTATGGGACCAGACGGGATCCACCCCAGGGTAATGAGAGAGCTGGCAAATGAGCTTGCAAAGCCACTCTCCATCATTTACCAACAGTCATGGCTCACTGGTGAGGTTCCGGATGACTGGAAGCTGGCCAATGTGATACCCATTCACAAAAAAGGTGCAAAGGAAGATCCTGGTAATTATAGACCAGTCAGCCTGACCTCAGTACCTGGCAAAATAATGGAACAGTTTATATTAAGTGCCATCACCCAAAATTTACAAGATGGCCATGGTATCAGATCCAGCCAGCATGGATTTAGGAGGGGTAGGTTATGTTTGACCAACCTGGTCACCTTTTATGACAAGGTAACGCGCCTAGTGGATGCAGGGAAGGCTGTAGATGTTGTTTACTTGGATTTCAGCAAGGCCTTTGACACTGTCTCCCACAGCATACTCCTAGACAAGCTGGCAGCCCATGGCTTGGACAGGAGCACTCTTTGCTGGGTTCAGAACTGGCTGCATGGCCGGGCCCAGAGAGTGGTGGTGAATGGTGCTGCATCCAGCTGGCGACCAGTCACCAGTGGTGTCCCTCAGGGGTCTGTGCTGGGGCCACTCCTGTTTAATATTTTTATTGATTACATGGATGAGGGTTTAGAGTCCTTTATTAGCAAATTTGCAGATGACACTAAGCTGGGAATGTGTGTTGATCTGTTAGAGGGACAGAGGGCTTTGCAGAGGGACTTGGAACAGTTGGATGGATGGGCACAATCTAATGGGATGAAGTTCAATAAGTCCAAGTGCCGAGTCCTGCACTTTGGCCAGAATAACCCCCTGCAATGATATAAGCTAGGAACGGTATGGCTGGACAGTGCTCAGGTGGAAAGGGACCTGGGGGTGCTGGTTGACAGTCGGCTGAACATGAGCCAGCAGTGTGCCCAGGTGGCCAAGAAGGCCAAGGGCATCCTGGCCAGTATCAGAAACGGTGTGGCCAGCAGGAGCAGGGAGGTCATTCTCCCGCTGTACTCAGCACTGGTGAGGCCTCACATGGAGTATTGCGTCCAGTTCTGGGCCCCTCACTTTAGCAGGGACGTTGAGATGCTTGAGCGTGTCCAAAGGAGAACAACGAGGCTGGTGAGGGGCTTGGAGCACAAGCCATATGAAGAACGACTGAGGGAGCTGGGGTTGTTCAGCCTGGAGAAAAGGAGACTCAGGGGTGACCTTATCACTCTCTTCAACTTCCTGAAGGGTGGCTGTGGTGAGCTGGGGATTGGTCTCTTTCTCCAGGCAACAACAGACATAACAAGAGGACACAGTCTCAAGTTGCGCCAAGGGAGATACAGGCTAGAATTAAGGAGGAAGTATTTTACAGAAAGAGTGGTCAAATCCTGGAATCATCTACTCAGGCAGGTGGTAGAGTCACCATCCCTCGAAGAGTTTAAAAAAAGACTGGATGTGGCACTTGGTGCCATGATCTAGTTGAGGTGTTAGAACATGGGTTGGACTAAATCATCTTAAAGGTCTCTTCCAACCTAGAATTTCTGTGATTCTGTGATTTCTGTGATATAAGGAAAATGAATAACATGCAAGAGAGAGCCCATTTAAACTTTAAACTGTGATGTAAATGGCACATCTTTAAGTCTGCCCCTCCCCTTATCAACCACAGTTAGTAATATTAAACGTGAATTAACAACTGTACTTCTGCTCAGTGAGATGCAAATGGTATTGAAAATAGTAGAAAAAAATGTATGTTAATACTGACTTCAGCACAACTTTACATTTAAGTAAAAAGCTTCCAAACTTACCAGGGGGAAAAGGTAATTTTCCACTGGCACAAACATACCCTTCAGACACAGCATGCCATCCATGGCAATGATAATTCTGATTTCAATTAGAACTTGCTAACTCTCCTGTGCCTCATTTTTACAAGGAAAATACAATTGAGAAAGGCATCACTGTGATTAGCTCCTACAGCCACCTTTTCTGAGTAGTCTGAAGTGACAGCCACAGGGGTAAAAATGATTGTACTAAAACGTTTGCTAATGAGGCCCCTGTAGTACTGCTCCAAGAAGGACCATTATATGCTACATTTGTCAATTTCATCTCTTTGGCTTTCTTTTTATCATCTGCAAAAATAGTGATTAGGAGAGAGTTTCTTTTTAAGGCTTTATTCTTGATTAACCTTCATAATAATGCTCATCACCTTCCCGTACAGCTAAAATGTTCCAAACTTCCTACAGACTTGTTTGAGTGTCCTCAGACTAATACGTACTCTATGATAACAATTCACAAACTTTCTGCTGAGTTATAGAAAAGGAGACATTAAAAATACCTGCAAATAACCTTACAGATACAAAGCAGTAAGTTAAATGGAAAACACTAAAGCTTTTTCTGTTCTTGTGGAAGATACATTGATGACAGAAGTACTAATATCTGCCACGAACAAACAAGAAAGAATTAAAATAATAATAAATTAAAATAGAATAAAAATGTAACTAAGAAATAAAAATAAAAAAAGAAAAGAAAGGAGTCAGAGAGACAGTAGCTACTTGTGTGACTGCAGAGGAGGAAGAAGAAGAAAAAGACTGATTTGTAAATGTGAATGAAGATAAAACTCATAGTGAAATCTCCTATTACTTTCATTCTGTACTTTATAATTGAAAAATAGGTATACACAAAATAAAATTCCTGCATATATATGGCTCTTAAAAACATGACAAGTACTTGAGCCCAAGGTAGCTAAGAGCTATGTTCTAGGAAAAAGACAAAATTCTTCAGGAATACACATCTTATAGTTTTTACATCCTTAAAATTTCAATATTAAGGAGAAAGATCTTTACCACCACCTTAGAGTTCAGCAAAAGTAAAGAGAAAATTCAACTGAGTAAGGGATGAAATACACAACATGGACTTGAAAAAGACCTACAACACTCAAAACTGAAATTCTTTTTGTTCATGTCATAAAAAAATGAATTTAAGGACAATTACTTTGGAACATTTTTAAATCTATTTAAACCTACAGATTGTTAACATATAAGAAATTTACCAAAAGTAAAATAATGTCTCCAAAAGTGGAACATTTAAAAAAAAAAAAAGCATTTCATTTGGGCAAACATTTTCATACATATATATATGCATAATTTCCAAATTTTGGATGTTCAAGCATATGGTCATTATCAATTGTCATTTTTAGAACACTCTCTAAGCTAAATCAATCTTTACAGAAATATTTTTGATGGATTATGAGTGGAAATGAGGGCACATCATTCTTGGTTAATTCTGTTGTTCTTTCAGCTTTCAAAAGACACATGCATTTTACAAATGTTCAGGTTGGAATGAAAATCATGGAGTCTCAATAAAAATAAGAAAGGATTAATTGACTTGAAATTATAATTTGAGAGTTTATATTTCTACTTTGAATACCTTAATTTCTTAGGATCTGAATCTGACATCAGTAATGCCAATTAAAGATTAAATTTCTTGATTTTGTTTTCTTTGTTTTTTACACCCATTCTTTAGGCAAAAGCTGTTTTCTTTCTAAAAAAAAAAAAACTTTGTAGACCTGACTCATTTTGCAGACCTATCATGTCATTGCTACTTAGACCTTACATTTTACATCAGACAGTTTTATCAAACCACCTAAACAGTGAATTATTCAATTTTTCTAAGATTTTAACAGCGTGTTTACCCCAGGGCACATGTTATGTTTTCATGAAGGTGGGAATGAGTATGAAATATAGCATCCATAAACCCAATTTAAAAGAATTTAATAACTTAGGACTTTTAATGTTTGTTAAATGTTTTTGGTTCTACAGGCATATTATTAGGGTATTCTTTTTTATTTGGTGAAACATTCACCTGGCAGTTTCAAATTTTTAAAATTGCAGTGATTTATTTCACGCCCAATTTTAAGCTGTTTCTTCTGAAAGTTTAGCCCTCCCACTAAAGTCAAAGTTCCATTTTTCATGGCTAAAATGAAGTTCTAAATCATTAAATCAAGCTCTTTCACTGTCTGTGTTCTCTGGCTCTGAAAATATAAAAGCAGCCACTGAAGATAGAGGGTAATCCTCCTTGCATATTACATGTGTAGCTAAAACATTACTTCTTTTCTACCATGTGTCATCCAAACACGGTCTGAAGCCTGTCTGGCTCTTTGCCAAGGCAGATGCAGCCAAGACTACTCATTTCATCCTTTTGGTCTCAACAAGAGAAAGTAGTCCTTCCATTCACTCTCCATTTTCAGAATAGTTTGCTGAGAGTCCAGCAGTTCCCATGCTGGCAGCTGTAAATGCCTGAGCTGTCTGGTTCAAAAATAAATCAGAAACAAAACCAGGTCATCACTATAATCTGTTTTGATTTTTTTAAACAATCCAGTATTCCCTGTAATAAACATATCCTACAAAAGATAGCTAATGTTTCTCTTCTGACATTAATATTTTATTAGCTTTTGTTGAAGCTAGCATTATACTAATATTTTGACTTCTCTGTATAATTTGCAGGAGTGCATACTAGTCAGTTTAGTCTAAATTAGTCTAGTCAGTGTTACCCAAAATTAATTAGCTCTGCTTTGTGTCTTATCATAGCATATATGTGCTCAGAACAGAGGATTAATTCCCTTTTCACCTGCACAACTTGCATCCACACATGTTTTCCTGTACCCTTGCACAGCTTAAGCAGCATTTAGTACTTCCCTCTAGATATTTTCATTGCTTTATAAAATAGGGACCTTCCAACTAGCAACTATTCCTCTGTCTCCACTTATGCTAAATACAATCTAATTTCTTCTAGATTTACTAGATATTATCCCACTTGTATAACTTTTCACACTTTGATTTTTTTTAAATATTAAGCAACTTATTAGATGCTATTAACCCAATTCAATCAGTTAGATTCAACAACAACAATGAGGTTTTGCTAACAGAGTAAGTAATTGATCAAAGGGAATGTAATTCAATATATTGCCATTTACATGCTTACATACAGGATGATGAATACCTCAGTGCTGACACCATTAGCCAAACACTGTTCCTTTTTACTGAATGATTCCTCCTTGGTCTTCATTTAGTTCACAATGTAACTGTACAATTTCTTTCAATTTATGTAAATGGTATTCAAATACAGATGAGCTAGAATGTTTATACTGGTAAGCTGCAGTTGAAAACATTTAGGACACTATTGGAGTCATTTTGTTATGAGGTATGACTGCAAAACATGAAGGTGAGTACTGAACAGTAAAAGTCCTGAGAAAGTACTGGTTAATAAGTAAGAAAGGGAGGTGAATGACAACACTGAAAGCCAGATTATGATTCTCTTTCTTTCCTTTTAGAATCTTCTGATGGTTTTTCTTGACCCAGGTTTGATATTTTTTTAATGTTTTTAGTAAATTGCCCTAGCAATATTACTTTTTCTCAGAATACAGTTGTGTGGGTTTTATTGCTTCACACTGAGTGGAAAGGATTTGCCAGCTTGGGAAAATGCCAAAATTTGCATTTTAATAAAGATACATCAAACAATAAACTTACTTAGCATCCTGTGATGGATCTGGTGAAACTGTGTCTTGTAAAAGTGTGTTATTTCACTCCCGACACTTTTCTGCAGTTGTTAGAGACAAAGCTAAAATCAAATTCATGCATTAACTTCTTTTTCAGCAATACCTGAAAATATATTACTCGGGTATCACAACTGTGTTAGAACTGTAGTGGTATGCAAAATCTCTCCCAAATTCTATACCTAGCCTAAAAAAGATAAAAAATTGGATAAAATAGAGACGTGAATTTCACCTGTATCATACAGGGGAGGTTTTACCTACACTATAGCTACCTGAAAGGAGGATTCAGTGTGGGAGCTGTTGATTTTTTCTCCCAGGTAGCAAGTAAGAGGACAAGAGAAAATTGCTTTAAATTGCAGGAGAGGTTTAAATTTCATGGTAAGAAATATTTTTTCACCAAACACTTTGCCAAATATTAGAACAGTCCGCCCAGACAACTGATTAAATCACCATTCCTGCAGATATTTAAAAGTCAAGTAGATGTGGCACTCAGGGACATGGCTTAGTGGTGGACTTGCAGTGCTGGGTTAACAGCTGGACCTGATGTCTTAAAGGTCTGTTCCAACCTAAATGATGCTATGATTCCATGACAAGATAAAGGTTTTCAAGAAGACAGCTACAATTACAAAATGGTTAGAAACTCAAAGATCTAGCAGTGACCACAAGATGAGAGGGTGCAGAGTGTGGGTAACTTCCCATAGTTGATAGGACTTGTACCTTGAAGTATTACCTTTGCTGACTACATGCTTGTGAAAATACAGTATTACACCAGTCACTCAAAAAAGAAACAGGCTTAAAAGTAAAAAAAAAAAACAAAAAATAAAAAATCAACAAGTAAAAAAAATCGAAGTCACTAATTACTCTTGAAAATATTACTCTATCAACCCTCCACATTGCTAACAATTTTATGAGAACAGTGGAAATGTTCAGAAAGTGACTGAGAGACATATCATAATAATTTGACATAAGTAGAACCAAGCAAGTGTCTTTTGGATTCAGTATATGGAAACAGAAGCACTAAGTCACTAGACATATTACTGACTCACCAGTCTTCTGTCTGTAACTTTATTCAGCTACATGTGGTAAAACAAAAGAAAACAAAAATACCTCTCCTGTAACTCAAAAAAAAAAAAAGAAGAAGAAAGGATCGCCATGGTTTTTGATATCTTCTTTCAAAGACTGACTCTGGAATCTAAAACATTGCTTGTAGGAATTGTTAAGTCACATGGAGCAAATATCCTCCACTGCTGTGGAGGCCAACTAAAGCAAAAAAGATATCCTACAGCTCATCAACTTTTCAAATAGAGCATGGAGGTGATGAAGAATATTTCTTTCATCTCTGCTTCCACAAGCACAAGAAATATAACAACCATACAAGATCCTGGTTTTCACTGAAGTGCAAAAGAGTAAGTCAGAACCTTTCCCCTATGAAAAACCCCACCTGGTCAGGAAACCTGCATTTGAATGCAGGAATTCATCAAAGTAGTGATCTTCACATTTTTCATTGTCTTGGGTTTATTTTTTTATTTTTTTTTCCATTTTTTTGCTTGCTGGCTGATAATGAAGCCAGTCGTGCAGGGATAGACCTGCTGGAGCAAAGTACTCTGTATTCTGTCTCTGCCAACTTCCAGTCATAACTGCAGCTTTAATTTGTGCCAGCTTTAAAGTATGAGCTTTCCTCAAAATTCTGAGTCCTGTTCTCCACCCTAAACAGCACTCCTTGCAAATGGCATGAAGAAAACTGCAATTACCTAGGTACAGTGTGCTTTATGATAAGAAAGTAGTGTAGAGAAGGTCGGTTGTAAATCCTTATTCAAATCCAGTCTTAATTCAGTGTTGAAATGTCACCATCTTTAAAAAAGGAACAGCATCTGGCAATGACAGATACCTAATTACCTTCATGTAATGAGACATTTTTTGTGCAAATAGTAGATGAAGTTTAGGTGCACCATAAGTTAACATGTAAAAGCACCAAACCTTCTTTCTGTCTAATAAAAAACATGTCATTACATTTGATAGAGATACCACAAGGGTTTCTTAATAGCTGGTAAATATTTTAAAATATAACAAGTACATATACATTTATTTTATGGTTTTAAACTAACAAAATTTCTTGATACCCATTATTTGCCCAGGTTTTCATTGTAATTTGTATAGTCTTTGGGTCATAGTCAACCATTTTCTTTGGGGAATCTCATCTTGCTTGGTATTATAGATTTTCCTATAATGCTATATGAGTTCTAATTAATAAGAAAATCTCTCACAAAGCTGAACTTTGTTGTGGATTTGGGAGTTTTTTTGATCATGTTCATGGCCTTAACTTTCAGATTTAATTCACTTTTGGACATTAAAAGTGTTTCTCTAACTTCACATATTAAACAGTCTTTATTTCCAGAGCCTCCATCCTGAAAAAAAGTCTCTTTCAAATTTTCAAATTGCACGCGCAAGTTGTTAGAATAAATCATGGTAAGCAGGAAAGAGAAGATAGAGTAGTAGCCTTGAAACCATCTTTTTTGGTACCAACAAAACATATTTTCTATTAAGTTCCAACTATTTTACAGATTTTTTTTTAACGACTTGTCTCTTTTTTTCGGTTTGTAGAACAAGAAGTGCAAGCTTCCCCTCAAAGCCTCCAACAGAGATCAGTAAGAAGTAGAGTCAGAATATTTTATAGACAGATGCTCTTGCAAACTTTAGCATGCCAGCTAAGCCTAGTTGGCATGTTTTAAAATCTCCTGGAACATGAAACTGTCCTCTCTCTAAATACAGCACCTTCCAAGAGCTCTGGGGAGATGCAAGGGTATTAAAAAGATACAGGAGGCGCAAGGTTGGGGAAAGAGGAAGGGAGTGGGTGGTAGCCCTGTGAGCTGGCAAAGTCTACTGGAAAAGGACCAGCATGCCATCTGCCAACATAACTGCTTAGAGAGGGAGCTACAGTTTTCAGCTCTAGTGAGAGAACCAGACAAATATATTTACATGATCTGGTTGGTAATTAGTATTCCTGTGCAAGGTTTTCTTTTAAGGTGCTGAACACACTAATGCATGGGAGTCATCCCACTTCTAGGTTCTCCAAAAGCTATTTTCTCTGTATTGTCAAGAAATATTTTTGGAAGGCTGAACTTGAAAATGAAAATAAATGTACCTTGGCTGAGTACTACATTCCTACCTAAGATAACAAGATATTACAATCAAACAACCCCCTGACAAACGCAAAATTATCAAATGCTTGACCTATGTTTAATATTACAATTATTTATTAATACTGAACTGTAGTTCAATAGTTATCTTGATGATTTATAACCATTTAGCAGGCCACAAACCAATGCATTTGTGTGTCATGAAAGAAACACTTTTGCTAACTAAATGCAAAAGGACGATCCCTGATAATTCACATTTCTATATTAACTTCTGAGTCTAGCCTAGACAATTTCAACAATATCTCTTTAAGGAAATCTGATACAAAAGGCTGTGTCAGACAGTGTCACTGACAGCGTTACCTGTTACTGACTTGAACCATGCAGTTTCAGAGCTGGACAACTGACCATGGCATACAGTGTTTCAAATAACATTGCAGTCATGGTCAGTGTGTTAAAAAAAAAAAAAAAAAAAAAACTTCTAAACTGAAAGAATACCAAACCAAATAATTTATTCTTACTAAACAAAACTCTCTCTTTGCCATGAAATTATACAAAAATGCTGTGCACTAATTAGAGGAAAAAAATAGTCATATTGTTGTCCATCTACGCGAGATTTATATGTTGGCTTCAATCTCAGGCTACACTTCAGAATATTCACAGCTTTCATGTGATAGAAAATGTGTGACTCACTTGTTAAGTGGAGGTGGTTACAAGGATTAAACTACACTTAAATCTGGACCAGTGGGAAGGGTAATTGAAATTGTTTTAATCTTTGAGGACCTTTACAGCTTAGATCTTATCTTCTTTAGGAGGTATCCCATTATTTTTGCCAAATGTAGCAAGAGTGATCAGAAGAACTCTTGTTAATGGGATCTTGATTCACAGCCAGAAAAGCCAGGATATATAAAGACTCTACAGAGGTAACTTCAGAAAGTTTGTTCTATCATGTAAGAAGTGACAGCATGACAACAGTTTCAAAAGTATAGCTGCTTCTTTGAAACTTAGTCCAAACATTCCTCAAAAAATCACAGTTAGAAGAAATATTTAGACATGGTGCAAGACTTGAATTTTTCTTAGTCATGTGAATACAAGCTACATTTAGCTAAACAACAAAAAAGAACACACATGATGACATTTACCAGTGCAAAAATACAAAGAGACATGCAACAAATTCAACAAAATATCTGTGCCATCCAGTGACACAGACACTTCCACAGGCAGTGGAAGCAGGAACAGGTACCCTGGGACAATTATATGGATGTTTCCCAGTTGTGTGGGGAAGGGAATAAAAAGCAAAACTAGAGCTAAACTTGTCAAGGGATGCAAAAATAACAAGCACTTCTACAGGTATGTCAGCCAGAAAAAGAAGGTTCAAGGAAGCATTTATGCCACTAATAAACACAACTGGTATATTAGAAACTGTGGACAAGGAGAAGGCTGAGCTACTTGACAACTGTTTTGCCTCAGCCTTCCTGGTAAACTCTTTTCCTGCCATCCTGGCAACTTCTTCCTGACTCAAGTGAATGGAAAGCAGGATTGGGACTGGGAAAAGCAAAGACTCTATAAGAGAAGATCAGCTTCCTGAAGAACCAGAACAGACAAAAGCCTATGGGACATGATGAAATGCATCCCAGATTCCTAAGGGAATTGACTGATGCAGCTGCCAAGCCACTCTCCCTATTAGCAATGTCATGGCATTCAGACTCAGTCACAAGTACCTGGAAAAGGGGAAAACACTACAAAGGTTAGAAAAGGAGAACCTTGAGGACAACCAACCTGTCAGCCTGATCTTTGTGCCTGTGAAGGTGATGGAACAGATCCTCCTAGAGAAGGAGGAGGATCCTCTCCAAGGCACATGGAGAACAGGAAGGTGATTCAGGACAGCCAGCGTGGCTTCACCAGGGGCAAGTCCTGCCTCACAAACTTAGTGGCCTCCTGTGATGAGCGACTACATTACAAGGGAAAAGCTATGGATGTCATCTGTCTGGACTTGCATAAGGCCTTGGACATGGGCCCTCACAATATCTTTCTCTCTAAATTGAACAGATATGGATTCAATGGGTCTATAGGACAACTGTCTTCACAAATGACCAGCACACATCACAGAACCTTGCTTTCCTGGAGATGGCTGAACACCTTTCTGCCTGTAGGAAGTGGTGAATGAATCCTTTATATTGCTTTGCTTGCATGAGCAGCTTTTGCTTTATCTGTTAAACTGACTTCATCTCAGCTCACGAGCTTTCTCACTTTTACTCTTCTGATTCCCTTCCCTATCCCACCACAGGGAAAGTGAGGGAGTGACTGGGTGGGGCTTAGTTGCCACTGAGGTAAAAAGGTAGACAAACGCAGTAAAGAGGAAGTCCATCTTAGTTTCCAAAATGCAGGGGGTGAGAAATTAGCCCCACAGAAGAGTACAACACATGAAACCACAAGAAATCTTCTTCCATGCTTAGACATCCGTCAATTTCGAAGGAACTCCTTTAATTGCTTTTGGTCCAAGATCAAAGGAGAGATCAAGTAAATTGAAAAACTGTCCTTGAACCTTAGTCTTTATCCATATGCCAAGTCCCAAACAAATGAATCAAACAGATTCAGCACACCTGAAATGGAATCTAAGGATGAAGGCATAAATGGGTCCCTGAATTCCTTCATTTAATATGGCAGGGGTGGCCAAAAACAAACAGAAGGACAGTAAGAGTACTATTTTTTGTGGGACCTAAATGGAGATAAGCTGATTTAATCTAAGCTTCCAGAAGTGTCTGATGATGAGTGATTAACTCACTACCTATCCCTACATTGAAGAGTTAAATATAATGTGGTTTTTTTCTCTGATACCACCTATGTAGCTCATATAATTTTCTACAGATTTTGTTCTTCATGAGAGGGCAGGTTGATAGATCTCTTGTAAATTCATTCTGTACAACTGATGTAGAAGTTTAAATCTCGAACATGAAAGCTTGCATGAAAATTGGTCATTAATTCTCTTTGTACAAAATTACAGATTTTCATCCAAAAGTTTTACTCTCCTAAGTCATCTTCACTCATATATCCACAAAAAACAAAATTAAAAAAAAATCTACACTTAGAAATTATGAGAAAAAAGTGACACTTCTGAGAAAAACTTTCCACTCTATGGATACTCATGCATAGGCTTGAAAACCTAATATTATTATTTTTTAATCTTCTGGTGGAGTTAAAAATGAAATAAAAATCAATCTTAGTGCTCTACTCCAGAATGAGATTTGACCTTGCAATTCATCTGTTCCTAATGTGCTTATGAGTTACATCTGTCCATCTTTCTTCAGGCATAATTTGACATTTCACTAAATCATGACAAAGCTTCCATGGATTTCATGCTAGCATTCTGGGGTTCAGTATCTTGTTTCACAGAGCCTAGCCAGCAGTCCACCTTCCAACATGTTTTGCCAGCATTTGTTAGCCTAACATCACTAATGTTTGCAATGCAGAATTCACATCATGTGGGGTGCTGAGCTTTATTTTACAATAAACTAATTTATATTTTCCTCACAGAAGCAAAGACAACAGCACCTTGGTGGATTATGCAGTGTAACCTGTATAAGCAGAATAAGGAAGGAGCTGGTTCTGGTTCCAAGGGAATGGATTCTGAAGAATTAAAAACACTTGCAGAATAACAGTTGCGCACGCTAAATCTCATCAAACAAGATGTGAAAAATGGCTATTGACCTCATGGAATTTGCATATAATCTGCAACTAGTGATTTCAGGACTTCTGAATGTTGCAGTTGTAGCATAAAAATTTGAGACACGATCATGCATTTTGGAATTTTCAGTCAATTCTAGGTCTCAATGCAGTCACGACAAGAGAAATATAAAAAATAATAACTATAAAGATTTTATCTTGCCAAATTTCTTTCAAGATCACTGTACTTACTACATAAGAACTAAATGTCTGGAGTGGAGTATATTCACTGCAGAGATCTCACACTCTTTAATAATAATACAAATATATGTGTTTCTCATATTTTCATTTTGTTCAAAAGCTTCCTATGTTTCCACGTTTCCACATATTTAAGTAGCATTACAAAGAAATCTGCAATCTGACAAATGAGAATTTTGTTTCTAAATATGCTTTAGATCATTGTAAAGACCCATAAAGTACATTGCGTGCATTCAGAAATTGAACACCTAAATTCTGCAACATGGAGCTTCCTGGAAGGGAATTCCCAACTGCATGGTGGGACAGGCAGAATGGAAACCTTGACATGAAGGAAAAGAGCTATGGCTGCTCAATGGGACACACCCAGCAGATATATCTTCTTCTCCTAGACTTGATCATATTATCAATCTAGACGTAAATATCTGTGAAAATACCACTTAAAACTTAATTTCTCCTTTAATTTCTGAGAAAAACATATTTTGCTTTTGCTTATCTTTTCCTTTTCTTTTTTAAATGTGCATTTGAATTTCTGCCCTGTATTCTATACTCATGTTTCAAATCTGCTTTTGGTTTATCATCTTTGCACAAACAGTACTAGAATTGAAATCAGAAAAAAAAAAAAGTAAAAAAAGTTCACACACATTGAGCACCAGATTGACTTAATATCTTCCACTGAGTCATGATTCCTTACATTTGAACTCTCTCTCTTTTCCTACATCCCAACTCTTGTGCTTCCTGCCATGTAGAAATGACACTAGCTTCAAGGAAAGCCACTAAGTGTCTGTAATGTCAGATTATTTTCCAGTACAATTTCACTGAATAAATACAGTATACTCAAAGTGTTAATTCTTCACATGCAAAGTTAAAAGATGCACACAATGACCGTGCTCTTCCCCGGACAAGCCCCTGGTCTGTCCCAACAGAGTGCTGCAAAAGCTGTGTCAGAACCCCCTGCTGCAGGTTGGCTCTTCATCCGCCCACCTCCAAGCAACAAAGGCATTGGATGGTGCTTCACACTGTACTCAGCACAGTCAACACGTGATACACATTCCTAAAATCTACCCATTGGATGATGTGTCATCTCATGGAGATCAGTCACTAGGTCACTAGCACTGCTTCAGTCACGTGCCCACCATTCACTGACCCTGCTGGGACCAAAGCCCCTTTTCAGCTACAGTGACTCAACAGGTCTCTCTTTTAACTCCCCACACACCCCACTCACACAGCCAGACCAGGTTTCCTAACCAGTTTGGTGCCAGGTTTCTCACGGCAGAGTCTCAGATGTCTTGGTCCATAAAGCCATTTATTCATGGCGGAGAAACACAGAAACAGCCTGAGCTGGTGTCTCCCAGGAGGGGCCTGGAACAAAGGAATCACTAGGCTTTTATCCCCTCACTGATCAAGCTTGACAAAGTATGGAGTCTTTGGTTCCTGCTGTGTCACTGAGTGTCCGGTCACCTGGCTGTCTCTCCATGTCCCTGTGCCTTCATCATGCAAAGGGTGGTCAGTTCATGGCCTCTTGCCTTGGGCTCCCACCCAGACCTCAGTCTGCAGCTCCCACTGCAGCTTCACCCCAAGCTATCTGGAGTCAATGTGTTCCTCAGCAGTTTTTGTGTTTTATGTGTTTATTTAGATTCTATACATGCATTTAAATGTGTATTTTTGAGTTTAAATCCATTACTAAGATAGGGGAAAAAAATTCACATAATGTTATTTTATCTGTCCTAATTTTCTTGCTATCATTCAGTTTAATGGCCATATTAGTTCATCAAAAACATTTTGAATATTTCAAAACATAAAAAGGGTAAAGAAATTTTGTGGAAAACATGAACTGACCCACAATAATTTTGTGTGAAGTGAGTATGAATAATATATTTCTGTATGTATCCTTATCCTTTTGTGTTATATAAATTCTTCTTTGGCTTTTTACCTTCAACCAATGCTATGATTTAATCAATAGCCTGGTTTAAATCATCAGCAGTGAAGGGCATCAGAGCAACAGGCATAGCAGCTGGAACATTGCCAGAAATTGTGTTCAAAAACTATTTCTGCTGTATATTTTCTTTCATTTGATATTTCTGTCACTGTAAAATTGCAGTATAAGGTAACAAGCAATGCTCTGTTCAGCACACAAATTCTCTCCTACCAGTATCAAAGCTTGATAGGATAGCGCCATGTGATATGGCAAAAGGTTGGAGAATGAGGAATAAGTAAAACAGAAAAACTAGACCTAGATGTCAGTTTGGCATGCAATCAAAGCTGTCGACTTCTAACCACTGCAGCTGCCTAGGCTTTGGTTAGCTTCTCATTGATTTCCCCAAATAGGATTTCATCTAAAGCACCAAATTAAAAACTGAGGCTGAGGGACGGTTCTATAAATTGAAAAGTGTACAAATGAATTGCTAGCCAATACACTTGGCAGCTTTTATTTTTCTAAAGCCTCTGATTCTGAATCTAACAGAATTTGGTAGAGGTCAGGTTGGGTTTTGGGAAGAGAAGAAACAGAGAGAGTATGAAAAAAATAATGCAATAATTTCTTTTACTATATGTTAAGGAATTATTTAGTGAGGGAAGGGAAGTTATTAGTAGATACATTGTTTATGACAATAGAAGGGTATAGTAAAAATAAAGCACAGCAAAGATCATCTAAGTAGAAAACAAAGCAAAACAAACAAAAAGAATAAAAAACCCAAATCAACAACCCTCTCTTGTAATAAATCCCTGTGATCTGCAATACATTGCAAAACTGAAAAACATGCAGTACCAGCCATTCCACTTTGTGCTATTTCCTGATTGCGACATTCACGTACTCAGGCACATATACCCAGTAGTCTAAAAGAAGGTCCAGGATGTGAGAGTTTACAGTGCTGCAATATATTAGAAATATGACAGCTCAAAATAGCACTGTATTAAACCCAGAAAATTTATTTCAAAGACTCAGCAATGTTGAAACATTTCAGAATAAAACGCTTTCCATTTCTTTTCTACAAAAATCAGTGACTGCTTAGCCACTTCATCCCCATCCACGAAACCTCATTAATCCTAAACCAGAAACAATTAATCTGATATGTATTGCACGGGAAAAAAAAAAAAAAGAAACCTCTTTCTTTTTCATATTTTTAGTCCTCAGGGGCTGCTAAAATCACTACAAATGCTTTATCCCTCTCTGCTTAAATCAGGTAGATAATCAAAAATGAGGATATCTTTTTAAAGGTCTTAAGTAATGTCAATGTATCTCGCCCTAATGGCAGGAAGAGTAACAAAGGCTTTACCCAGAACGGACTAAATTTCTACTGATGAGAAGAATGACTAGCACCTACTTGGCCAAATTTCAGTTTAGTCACACAGAGTGGGTAAAACACAGAAGCATTATGAAGGCCAATGGCAAATGTCTGCTGACTTTAATCAGGACAAAGTTATCCTTATCTGTGCTACTTCAATCATTCACAAAGACAGTGCTGAATTACACTTTCTGTATCACCTCTTGTTGTCATTATATTGCAAAGGTTCCATATGGTTATCTCTTTATTGCAAGAGTTTCATACCTCCTTGATGGTTCTTGTAGGCAGCTGCTCTAAGCACTGACTCTTCCTTCTTCTCACACTTCCCAACTGACTCCAGTTCCCCGCTCAATCAACCAACCCACTCTTTTATAGCACTCTTCTTCTCATTGGTTGCAGCAGCGGCCTGTTAAAGTCAGGCCTGTTCCTAATGTTTAATAATTGGCTCAGCTGCAACTCCTTAGGGGTAAGATTACTTTCTATACTACCTTTATTTTCTTATATTCTATCCACCTACAACCTCTGTTTATCCTCACAAAACACTCCTGCTAGTCTATACTGACATTTTATGTTCTGTTCAATTTCTGCATTTGAAAACGTACGGAATTCTGCCCTCAGTGACAACCATGTGGGCTGCTCTTTACAAGTCTTGCTGAGGACCATGGCACAAAAAAGATGGACAAAAACAATAGGCATACATACACCGCTTCAGCCTCTGTGAGCCGTCTTTTCCCAAGCTTCTTTAACAAATTCTTGGATACGATTTGGAAAAAAAACAACAGCAACTAAATACCCAAACCACACCAAAAAGAACCCAAATGAAAATAGAACCAACAAGCCAAAACAAATAGCACAAAAACCCCAAACAAAACAAAATCACTATGCACTTGAAGGCTGTATTGCAACTCTAGGCTCAGATACTCAAAGTTAAGTATCCACAATGTAGGTATTTAAACCCCAGTTTCAGGCAGTGATTGAATGCTTCAATCCATTGCCTAATCACAGGCTGTGCTCTCATTTAATACAGTATAAAGCAGGTTGCATGCTTTTTAATACACTCAATATTTAGAAGAATTTAAGAGAAAACATCGCAGGTGAACATCAACAGAAAAAAATTCTGGCACATAATCTTCAATTGAAGGAAATGTTCCTTCCTCCCCCCCACTAAAAGATTAAAATTGTTATTATCATGAATCACATTTGTAGTCTATTTTTATCCTACTTCACCTTTGCATTTAACATTAGGTCATAAAATCTTTGAGTTCTGGAACATAATGTTCTTTTTAATTCTCTCCTCCTCCAAGGAAAAATGCAACTGAAAAAATTTCCTTCAGCATGGAAAGTAATTTTACTTTATTAGGCATGGGACAGGTGAAGAAAACTTGTGAAGAACTGTTCTTATGAATACTTCCTCATCTCTCTCACCCACAGTATATTTATTGGTTTAAGAAACAAAGTAGCATAAAGAATGATATAAACACAGGAATGTCCAAGAGACTTCTCATACCAATATACTATAAAAAAATATTCACTTAAACAACCTCTGTTGCACCCCACTTACAAGAAAAGACAGACATCTTAGTCTTATAAAATAATAGATATATCTTCCTTAAAATATTCAAATACATTAAAATTATTTTTCTTTTTCCCCCACCAAGAAAAATAGCTTTTAAAGAAAATAAATCTGTGGGAGTATGCAAAAATGTTTTTGTTTTTTTTTAATGTCAGAATTTAGTACTACATGTCAAATGTGTTTAGAATGCTATATGTTGATGATTTTTTTAAATGTAATCATAGTTCTAGAAGAAAAGAATACTGAATCTGTTTAACTACTGTGTTTTGAATCCCTATTCAGGACCAGCCTTTCCAAAACATTTCAGCACATTCTTTACAGAGAATAATAAATCATCACCATTAAATTGGCCAGGCATATGCATGACTGTTTTCTGTCTCTCATTTCAATGATGTTCAAAAAGCCAAAAACACATTGTACCATTTGAAAAATCAGATTGAAAGATATTACTGCCAGTAAGTCATGTAGGAGATGAAAAGCTGAAGGCACTATACCAAATCAAAAAGATAATTATTCAGTACTTTAGGAAGTTTCTTACATTCTATTCTTTCTACTGCTGCGCACAAATGCAGAACAATACACATAAACTGTCTGTTCTATTCATGAACTTTCATACAGTTTTTAAGGATGGATAGACACAAAATATGTGCATAGATATTCTGTGTGTATGCATACATTAAATATATATGTCAAATATTTCTATGTCTTGATGTATTTAATAAAGTATGCCCAGACTCGGCCTACAAAAGAGGCTTGAAGAGAAGCTTTCCAATCTAGTGAAAAGCATTTCAAACATCTAGAGATGGTGAGCAAGTGACCTGAGACTTAGAGGAAGGGCAGGAGAAAGTGAAAACATGTCACACGCGAGGATAACTCTCAGGGATCATGGTTGGTTAACGCAGTGCCGCTCGGGAGCTCACCTCAGGTGCCTGTACACAAACACTTGTGGAGCTGAAAACAATCACAGGGAGTCCATACAGGCTCCACAGGACACGTGGGGAGGAGAGGTTGCACTCTATGGACACGGACAGTTTGAATTCATGGAGATTTGCACTGGAGCACGTCATTAACTGGCAGAGCTGACGGATCAAGATCAGGCTGGGTGCAGTGATGAGTGTCTGCTAAAGACTGATTGATCAAGAAGAGGAAATGAAAACTTTTTAATAAAACTTGGGGAAGCCTCACAATCACAAGGGTGGTTCTCAAAAGAGACAAGAAACTCAGCCTTTTCTGAAAGGGCAAGATGGTGGAGCACTAAAATTTGAAGAGACTTCTGGCCGCCATCAAGAATTGGCTTTATTTAAAAGAAGTGTACTGGGGGCTGGTAAACTGACCAGACTACACACAGTTTAAACTATTACCAAGGGAAAAAAAATTACAAACCTAGACTTTAAAAAAGTAGATTTAAACTTGTAAGGGATCTGCTTGGTGGGATCTAATGGGACTGCCCTGGAGGGTATAGATGTTCAGGAGAGCTGACTGATCACCAGTGACAACTTCTTCAAAGCACAGGAAAAGCTCAGTGTGAGGCCCAGGAAATCTAACAGGCACAGCATTAGGTCAGTGTGGACAACGGGGAAATCCTGACTCTGCTCAGTTGTATTACAAAAGGCAATATTGCCTTAGAGGTCATACTACTGAGGACTATGATGTATAAAAATCATATTTCCTTATCAGGAAAAGGAGGACAAAGGGAAATGTGGGACCATCACTCAAGCTGTAGGGAACTTTGTGGCAAAGAACATGGAAAAACTAAGGTAATAGGAACCTTCTTTTCTTTAGTTTCTAGGGGTAATGACTGTGTCAAACCTCCCAGCTCCTCCTGAGCCTGTGCTAGGGTCTGGGAGACTCAAGAATTATTCCCAGCAGAAGATTGGGGCACAAACCAATTAAGTTTATGGAACATCAGCCGCTGTTTGAGGTTTTAAAACTGTCTGGTAATTACAGTAGGTTTCTGATGACAGGAATATCTGTCTACTTTTGAAAAAAACAGGAGGACTATCACTGGAGACACAGCAGATCAGTCAGCCTAAGCTCGGTACTCAAAAAAATCCCCTCCTGGAAAATACATCCAAGCACACAGAGCAGGAGGAGATCCTACATGCATTTACCAAATGCAAATCATGCTTGTCCATCTTGACTGTCTTCTGTGATGAGGTCATTGCCTTGGTGAAAAAGGGCCTCCTTGATCCTTGTTATGTTTTTAAAAAATGTTTTATTTAATCCACATTACTAAACTGGTGAAAAGATGTTTTGAGTGGGTGGACTACCAGGTGCCTGGAAAAATTGCTTGGACTGCCAGGTTCAAATGGTTCCAACAGCATTTTGTTTATAGGGACGGTTAATGGGGCTAATGATGCCTTTGCAGCTGATGCTTTCATTAATAAACTGGATAATAAGGCAGAGGGAATCTTCTGCAAGTTTGCAGATGACACCAAGCTGGTGGAAAATGTTCTGCATGCTGGAAGTCTGTGCTCCTATTCAGAGAAAGCTTCAGAAGCTGGATAAATTGTCCACAGGTACCTCCAGTGCAGCAATGGAAAACATAGAATCCATTCAGGATAACAACTGATCAACTTGGAGGGAAATCTATTTGCAAAAAATAAATAACAGCCTCAAGTTAACCTTGTGAAGGAAATACTGAGTCACAGAAAGTTTATGGAATTTTCAAAAAGCGAAAAAAGGTCAGGAAATTTGAGTCAAATCCATATTGGACTCTCTTCCCTCAGAGTGGAAATCCTTGAGTGAAGGATCTTTTCAGAGCACAGACTGGGAAAACACAATAAAATTTGATTGCAAGAATGTTTTTTCTAATTGTGATTTGACATTTAAATTAACACCAACTGTTTGATTACTCAACTCTCTTCCTCCTCCATGATGGATAAATATTTAATGAGAATAATCTCTACTGTGATTGTGAACAGAGTAAAGAAGTTAATTCCTCCTCTATTTTTCCTCAGCTCCCTGAGAAACCAGGTACTATCTGAGGAGTTACAGAATAACTAGCTTTCTTCTAAATCTCTTTATAAGTATTCACCAGAAAGCTAATATTTATTTAGATATACCTAAAGGAATTTTGCTACCCCAGGAGAAATCCTGGTAAACTTTGCACAGGACAACATCTTTAGGGTCAGAAGCATCACAGAAAAAGTGTGGTTTTTGACTTAAGCTAGGTCTTCAGTCTTAGTTATGGATGCAATAGCTCAAAGCTTTAGTCTGCTTGACTCAGATATGCTGATAACAGCTTGTTATCAGTAGCACTGGAAGGAACATGTGAGGCTCGTTTCAAAACCAGATATGAGGAAATCCACAAAGGCAACTACTACATTATTTCAGCTAAGAAAATATGCTTAAAAATGTCTTAAGAAATCCATCAGCAAACACAGTTTTCATTAACCTACAACTTCTTAGTTCTATATTTAATTACAGTATGCTGTGTCATAAAGAGAAGCTACATAGAATAATGCTATTTAAACTATATAACCCTCCCAAGTGTTGAAAGCAGAGTAAATCTCCAACAGAGTGAAAAAGAAAAAAAAAACAAAAGAAACCCCACATATTTTAAAATATTAAGGTTTTACTTAATATAAAATTCATGACTGGCTCTCTTTTCCCTTATAGACGAGAGAGAGAGAGAAAGGAGATATAAGATATAGGATGATACCTATAAATATCTTATTATTTTATTCACTAAGAATGTAAGCGTTATATGACTAAAGAGAGGAAGAAAAACAGGAATATGTTACATATTGCTGATAGACAGCAGCATCCTGCTCCAATGGCAGATTCTTAGCAAATGTCTTCATCCAGAGACAAAAAGATGCCTTCCTTATACAAGATTATGATTTACACTAGATGCCAAAACAAGTTTGAGAGAGAACATCTAGATTTACATTCCCTTATGAGCCATTAGACCTGTCATAACAACAGTGAGACAGAAACTAGAATATTTTTCTTTAACATCTCAAGAGAAAAGATCAGTCAAAGCAAGTATATGAGAGTCTGGAAGTACAATTCTTCATGAGGACTGAAAGATGTGGTCTGTTTCTATTAATACAGCACATATACTCCAAATGTTCTACATGTGTCTCTTAGCTTACTAAAATGGAGGTGAACTAGTTGATCAAAGTATTGGAATATTGTTTAACAAAACAAGAATGAATCTATCTTCACCCCAGTAGGGCACTTACTTTTCCATATGCTGCTTCATGAGCTTCTGCTGTGCATCTGTCTCATATAAAGCATTAGGTTGTTAGATTCACTATCAATTACAGACTGCAACAAGTTTGATTTCAATTACAGCAGAAGAGGAAAACAGCTTGGTTCCCTAAGGGGAGATGTAGACACCAAAGGGGTGAATCAAAAATGAGAATTGTACATTGCATGTTACCAATTAGGGAAAAAGTGAAGTCAAGATATATATGTAGATATTTATTTTTATACAAACCTGTTTTTTTTTATAAACCTGATAAATTCAGTTTCACTTCATGTTTGAGACAGAAGAGCAGTTCCTCATTGACCAGAATCTATTTAGATTAATTTGAAAGCAGTTTCCCAAGCAATTGCAATGACAGTTCTAAACAGCAGAGAAGTTTACTTTGAAAACAAAGACATAATAAAATCTAATTACAAAAAAGATTGCTGTTTGTCCAACATTCTGGAATTATATCCAATTTAAGGTACTTCCTTTACCATTTAATAGGCATCTAGAGTTATGATCAGAACAAAATAAAATCTGACAAGATTAATAACCATATTTGTATACACAGACTGCAAAATTTATAATGTACAGAACATTCAATTTCTCAGAATTCTGCCTCAAATAGTTGTCATCTAGCTTGAACAGGAGAGAGAAAGTAGTGGGTTTTTTTCATTTTTTTAAATTTAATTTTTACAGGAGAAAAAAGTATCTACAATCTGCTGTTTGGAAATCAAGTCATTTATGTGGTACACAATCAAGTGGGATATTTGAATGGTCTGTGATTCTCTTTAACCTTAGCCCATTTCCTAGAATCTTCATCTCTTTCCTCTCTCAAAAGATTTTGTTAATTTAAGTCAAGCTCAGTCATAAGATTCGTGCTTATATCCTCCACAAACCTTCCTTCCTTCTGCTTCTGATTTTTTTTTTTCCTCCCTCCTATACAAGCACATTCCCAGGTTTGTGTATTAATGTGTTGGTGTGGGAAGCAGTGTTTCCACGCCCAAGGAACAGATGTTAATGCTGTCAGTGCCAAAGTCCCATTATATTCCTAGAAGGGATTGTTTTGATTGCATGACACAAGATAAGAATCTACCCAAAAGCACAGCTTAGATAAATGGAACCACGACTACAACTGCCCATCTGCAAATAACAAAATTAACCTAGTGTGAGACACAAGACAAAGCTGCGCTGGCTGAACTCTGTTACATAATTGTTGCTGACTTCACACTTTGTAACAGATTTGGGCTGGGAGAACAGAATGATAATAACCTCCATGACAACTGCTAGCTGGCCTTACATATGGATGATATCAGGGATGTTGGCCTGAAGCCACATGACAATGAGGCCACAGGCTCACTGCCTTGGTTTAGAGTGGCTTACACCAACAGGATGATTTATAAATCCACCGACAGTTTAGACAATAGCTGCTCATGAATGAATGCATCCATGGGCATCCAGCATCCCACAAAACACTAAACCTGAACCACACGCACAAGAATCCATCTGACAGCTAGGGCCCAGCCAGGATGTGCAGTTGGAGTGTGTGTCCTGTAGCCCTGCATGCTGGTTTGAACTGGGCTGAAGGAAATGCAGCTTGAAGTGCTGTGGGTGTGTATGTGTGTGTGGGGGAATGTGTGTCTGCTGCAAAATAGGCTGATTAAAAGACCAAGTGCTATCCACGTGTTCTCATCTCTCCCACATCCTAAATATATTAGATTATCTAAATATACTTTAGATTATTCATCAGTGAGTGCTGTTTCCTTTCCTGCATCCATCTCACCCCAGCCCAGTCCCCCCGCAAAACTGTGCTGTCTGCACTGCTGCTCATGATCTACATGAGACACTAATATAAAAGCTTCAGCATCTAGTATTCAGGACCATCTACCACAAATATTAAAGGCTGAAATGACTGAAATTGAACTTAAAGAAATAGAAAATCCATTAGGTCTGAAACTTGTTTTAAGGCTCTTTTTTAAAAAATTCTATTAGATACAATGTTAATGGATATTTTCTTTGCCAAGAATTCTTTTGAAAGAGGCTGCTATTTAGATGTGCAAAGTACTCATAGGTAATTCAGCTGTTTCAGAAAAAAGCAAGAATACAAGACAACTTTATTCATACTCAATAATGCATTGCAAAATGTGCAGTCCTCATTCACTCTAGAGATCATCAACATTACTTAGATACTTCTCAGACTGTGAACATCAATATTAAAATGATAAAAATATGCTAGAACACCTAAAGTACTTTATATAAGAAACAGCTTGCAGGATCCTTTTCAAAGCCTAACATTAAAAGGCACAGAAAAGAAGCCTTAATTAAACTGACTAGACAGGCTATAGCTGTCAGCTATCAAAAAAAAAAAAATCCGAAGGTCCTCCATGTCCATTATCAGCTGGTAAAGAGAATAACTTTCTCCATTTTTGAAAACTTAGAACAAGAATGGGAAATAAATATTTCACACATTAGTTTTTTAAATCTCTTGAAGTATTGAACCTAGCTGAAAAAAATTGTCTGACAAAGATAATTCTTAGGGAAAGGCTGAGAGTTACATAAAATGTTCCAGAAATTAGCTTGAAAGCTTAGAACTTCTTCCTGTTTAGTTACTTTAGTACTTGCTTTCTGTAATTAACATCTACCTTCCTGAAATTCATTTCCCTAATATCTGTAGCTCTTAAGATGCCAGCTTTTACAATGTGATGTATAGAATAATATACTTTCTCTCAAAATTGACTTGATCATGAAGCATTACATATATATTGCCCTTGGATTTAAATAAATCAGTATAGTACAACTCTTTATTTTAAAATTAATATACAATGAAATAAAATATTAGGCTTGACAGCTTCTGCTAAAACATTGTGTTCAGCACCAATACAAAAGGAGATATACTAAAGGTGAGCTAAAGACGCGTGCATGTTTAGTCTCACATGCTGTTCCATTGCCTGAGTCTGCCTCAGTGAGGTCCAACCATTATTTATTGCTGTAAAAAGAATTTATAAATAGCTATAGTCACCTAGATCTCTAGTGTTGGGCACTAAATAAAACGGAATAAAATATTTCAATTGGAAAGGACCTACAATGATCATCTAGCTCAACTGTGAATCCCATTTATTACCGTGTTCACTTTAAATTACTTGGTTTCAACTGTGTCTAATGCCTTTTTTTACTGAAAATTTCCTTCAAAATTCTTGTGGTAATCAATTAATTTATAATTACTGCATTCTCTATATTTAGAAAGGAGAGAGATAGATATCTAGGAGGTTTTAATCTAGATCAATTTTATACTACACTAATAGAGATTCAACAAAGTTTATTCGGAATATTTTACACTGAAAAAATTAAAGCAAGCACCTTATCTCTGGCATGCCTACAGTGAAGCTAATGTATCCTACTGTTAAGGCTAAAAATTCAAATACACAGTAGGTAGGTAGAAAATGTAATTTTAAATTTATAATCTGATACAGGAAACTCCAGTTCCCAGGAACTGATTCTCCTGATGTAGCTTAAAGGAAGTTGACAAAAAGTGTGTAGTTTGGGGGAACAAGGCCTATATTACAAAGGAAATAACATCATACTGTAAATTTATAGTTTAAATAGTTGAACAAAGGTAATTAAATATATAATGGGATGAAACTACATTTAAATTGTATTTATTGCTTTCAACCTTTGAAACATTAGAAAGTTCTGAGCTTCTACATGGAGTTTTGTGGTATTAGTTTTGAAGAGACTCTCCTAAAAATACATATAGTGGACAGATTCTACGGTCCTTTATTTTGCAAAAAAATCCAGTGTGGAAACTGACAGATTAGATTGCCTTTCTGGAAAAAAAAAAAAAAAAAAAAAAAAAAGGACATATCTGAACGGACTATGGCTATTCCTTAATGGAGGGCTTCAGAAATCAAAACATTGAACTCTGGTTCTTTTCTGCTTCCTGACTTTGATAGTGGACAGCAGACAGCATCTGCCAGACTCATTTTTGGAGAAATCCACAGGGTGCTCAAAAGGAGATTGTTACTTTCCCTGGCTTACTGGGTTGGACTCCAGAAGGAAGTGTTAAACAAGACTTTCAAGAGGAGGCCTGGAGAAGGGTGCTGTTCAGCAGGTCCAGCTGTGAGCCATTAATTGCTCTGAGAGGCAGTAACTAAACACTCACTTGTCTGAGTAAAGATAAGAGAAACGGCCTTATTATAAACTTCAGCTGAAAAATTCTCTCTTCTCCCTGTCAGATGCTACCACACAGTTTTAGTACACTACAGGCATTACTTCAACTTTGCACCAGTGTGATAATATTGAAAAGAATGGAAACACACTTGCATACATTTGCAGTACTGCAGTTCTTATGAGCCCTGCAGGTGTTCAGTCCATTGAATTCAGTGACAGCAGGGCCCAAAAACACCTATCTTAAAATAAAATGCTTATTTTATTTATTGCAGTGGATCTGATATCTTACCACCCATGGTTTGTCAGGTACCCAAATCTCCCACAAGTACTTCGGCATATCTCCAAAATTCAGTGCCTAAAAAGCAATAATATTTAAATAAAAAAGATGTGTCATTCTTACTATGGATCTTCAGATCACCCACCTCCCCAAACGGCCCAATATTGGTACTGTAGAAAGCAAAATGTGAGTAAATTTCTATGGAAGGCAGATAAATAACTTTTTATGAGGGTTCACAAACTTCACAGCTTAGTGTGCTACCAAACATATGGGTGGTAACACTTAAAATGCTACATCAAACATCAGTGTGGCTTCTGAAAGCTGATTGTTGAACATTTTGTTGTAGTCAGGCAACTGAATTTCAGACGAGCTTTTATTGTTCTGTTTAGTGAACTACCAAGATGTCTCATAATAAGAATTTTTTCTCCTTTTTTTAGTTTAATGCACTATTAAGCTTTTTATTAAGATATTATTAATCAGCCTTGAGACTCAAAAAAGCAAAACCAGCAGATCTTTGAAACTGCAGTTAAAGCTGTGTTTAATGTGGGAGCATTAATGGATGTTCATGCTCTGTTACTAACTGCTGAATATAAATAGCTCTATGTACTACTTCAGGTTCCCTCCTGGGTATAATACTCACACACCCCAAAATATCAAGTCTCCAAGGACTAGAGTCATAAAGACTGTGTATATGAATGTGAGAGAACAGTGGAGGGAAAGGTCAGTAGGTTACTAAGTTTGCAGAACCTTCAAATCTGCCTATTCTGAGAGGAACTGATGTTCTCATTTAACTCAAAAACAGAAAACTACCACAATAGTTCTGAACTACGCCAAAACAACACATCCATTTGGAAGGACAGTCAGAAAGTTAGCAAGCAACACCACACCAGGCCTTTTCAGAAAACTGTTCAATTTTATTTGAGAAAAGAAAGCTTCCCAGAGAGAGAACATGACACTAAGAGTAATGTTTTTGGAAAGTCGGACAATTTCAAATCCTTTCTCTGTAGACTAATATGCCCAAATTGCAAAAAAGCACTCTGTGCCCCATATTCAGAAAGAACATTAGTACTCTGTACAGAATGGTTTATCCATTCCTTTACCACTCTATAGCGAGCAAAATCCTCAGAACGCTTTACATCAAATAGTACTTTTACTTGCAATGGAAAACACATGTCTCTTCCAAAGTACTCCCAACAGGTACCTTGGATGTCTCATAAAAGTTCTGTGTTCTTGGAGAATTGTATCACTGTTCTGAAAGCTTTTTCAAGAACTCCCCTTGAAAGCAGAAAGTCATTTAAGGATTTCATCTACCAAAAGTATTCTCCTCTCATATCTGAAGTCACATTTCCAACTAAATACAGGAAATCCCTTTTTGCCATTTAAAATTTTACTGAGGGAAAAAAAAACCCACAAAACAACCCAACCCACAAACCCCAAAATAAAAATGCTTTACACAACCAGAAATGTTATTTGGTCATACAGAAGCAGAAATGTTACTTGGCTTTACACTCTGCATGAAAAGGCACTTATGTAATCCAGGGAGATTAATAGGAGAGTTTAACAATAAGGTAAAGCCACTGGGAACACCACATTCTAAAATCTGCCTGTACCTATTTGATGTTTTACGTATGATTGTTTTCCTCATTTACATGAGTACAACTGAAGAGCAATTCACCCAAAGGAAATGGAATCAAACTGGTTAAAAGGCAAAGAAGGGGTCCCTGTGGACCAAGCTCTCTCTCAAAATGCATATTGACCAGTTTGATCCACTTTGATAAAGTGATAAGATTTTGAAAGTACACTCCAATTGCCTAATACCTCCCTACTTATTAGAAAGTTACCTTTACAGAAATGTCACCTTTGCAGAAATAATAAGTAGTTTCCTGAAAATAATTGGAAAGGAATTACAAGACAAATAATGAATGTTTCTCCTACCCCCTTAGCTAACTAAAAGCTTAGGGAGAGAGACCATCAAAATAAAACAGAAAGAAGCAGGAACAAAATATCATTCACATAACAATTTTCAGACTGAAAAGACAAATTAATGGAATCATAAAATACAATGCCTTTTTTCTACAAAAAGTAGGCTACAGCTACATCAGAAGTGAAATATGTCTCACTTTCCCATGCTTTTGGGAATGGTTAAGATCATTACATATTGCAGGGACGGAAAAGAGAACCAAAGAAGCAACAGATTCATAATATCCCCATCCATTTTACAACTTCCCTGTGTGCACCAACTCCTCATAGAAAGCTGTACAGAAAGCAATCTCCATCTCTCAGTCTTCCACTGGCAATTACACTCACAATTAAACTTGGACCACATTCTTCAAACAAATAAATTACAGCTTGAGGCTGAACAAAAAAAAGATTTTGATATAGAGGAGAGGAAAAAAAGTAGTTGTAAAAAAAGTTAAATAAATCTTATTTTTAAGTATTACAAAGAATGACGTTCTAACAGGAGATGAGTGCCTTGTCCCTAACGTCAGTGTAGAAAGTACTCCCATCAGCTGATGATCTAAATTCATGACTCCTGCAATGGTTCATGACTGAAAACATTTAAAATACAGGGTTGGGTTCACAAGGTCTGAAGAATATATGGCTTCCCTAATGATGACTTGTGAAGGCTGACTTAGAACAGAGGCTAGATGGAGAACATAGTAGGTATTTATTAAAGGGCCTCAGTGGATACACCTTGGGCAGTACAAGAACCCAGCCAGGGCTATACCCAAGATGAACCAAAATGGTCACAAAATGGATGACTGGTCACAAGGTCTCACACTTTTGTAAGTTCTAGTCCATTAGCATACTGTAGGTAATTGTCCAATTATAGCTTTAGGTTATGAAGCCCCATCTTTCTTTTCTCTTTTGAGACCACATTGTTTATGCTCTTGGCTCTGAAATTTGGATTGGTTGTCCTTGGTCCCAAGCAAGGAAAGGAATTATTTTGTCTACCTACTCTGGGAAGAGAACTTACCATCCCCTAATATGAAGATCAGAACTACACACTAAAGCAGTATGGAATCTGAAAAATATAAAAGCTAAAACCTAAGGCATCACTAAAAGGTATTCAAAAGCCAACATAATTTAAGATATTATAAAACATGCAAGATTTGTTTCTGTAAAACTTAGTACAGCTTTACCTTTTTATTTCTAACTGTTTCTCTATTTCGTGAGCTGACATCAGCAAAATCTTTCAACCAAAATGCACACTCGCTTTTTATTTCATTTATCATCCCACATCTACAAACAAAAATGTTATGGGAATACCTTGAGCTAAACGGTTTGGATGGAAGAGGGAAATGACAAAGTCAGCATCAAAGATGAGATTGCAATCCAACAGCAAGTAAGATAACAGAAAAAAAACTTCCCAATTGCTTTTTCCCAATAAAATGAACAGATAGAAGCAGAGACCTCTAAGAGTAATGAAAACAACCTACTGTGTCATCATTTTATGCAAGAAAGGGAGAGAGAAGATTAGCCTAAAACTCCTACAATAATATGGATTTTTTCAGCTGACAAAAGCAGTACTATATAAAATCTTTTCTGTGCTTTATTTCTAATTACCTTCTATCCTTTAATGAACAAGAAAGCACTTGATCTTGAAAGTCCTTGTGCAGTCAAAACTCCCACTAAAATTAATGGGACGTTTTTTCCAGCCTAAGAGCTCTGAGATCAGTCCTCATACTTAGGTCTTTCTAAGCTACTTCCATTAATCAAACTTAGGCTTTTTCCTCTCCTTTTCCTCTAGGATCATATATTAAAACATACAGACACTAGAAATCATAACCTTGCCTCAGAAAGAAAGCCTGCTGCACTTCGTTATCTTCAAAAATTAGCTCAATTTCACAAGTAAAACCCTGATTCTGAAGAACCTTGATTACCTGGACACTCAATACTTAATTTTGGCCTCTTTCACCAGTTCTGACAGATGTTGTGACAATGCCTTAGGAAGTTAAGCTGCCTAAATTACACAATTGCCTTTGGAAGTCAAGCTGTCAAAATTACACAACTGAAATTCACGAACACAAACTTTAAAATCAGACAAACCTCACTGAAACTAATAGAAAAAAAAACATAAGGGACTCTAAATAGTCTTGTGTCTCACCCCCAGCAAAACAGGAGTTTAGAGACTATGGTTCAATGCCTGTTCCTCCTATCGAGGCTCACACAACCTTCAATGTATATTTCATCTGTCTAAGAGGAATAAAATTAAATCTTTACTTGTATGCCTCAATAAACACCTTCATTTCACAACAAAATCTAGTACAAATATCTGTATTCAAAGGAATTTACTGTTATCATGGCTTTGATACAGTAGCATCGATAGCCCACCCCTCTGTTTTCTCCCACTGAAATAGGAGGCTCCTGCATGAAAATAAAAATAAAATACCCTGCAATCTGACAAAGGATGTGATACTAACATTGCCTTAAGAAAAATTACGACACTTATTTATGGCTGATCATTAATAGGTCTTAGCAAGGATAATCTCCTTTGTTGTTTCTTTTTTTTCTTTTCAACAGCACAGTAAAGTGTATATAAATGGGAAAACTGTCAAGACACTGTGGTGTTTAATTGTTCATTTAGAGAGCCTGAGAGTGACTGTACTGCACCAGCATACAGCCTAGGAATGATACAATTCCATATGGATTCTTACATAGAATTACATCCTCCTGTGAGAATGCTGTAATATCTGTGAGGATTCTGTAACATTGCCTTCATTTATGAGAAATTTAAGCACAATGAACTTCTGATCTTTTAATTATATTAAAGAAATAAAATATCCAGTAGATGACAGAAAGAAGGAGAAATTTTCTAAGGTTGATGAAGTGATTTTCACTCTTATTAATACGCACATAAAGTACTTTCACAGTAAACACTTTATTGAAGAAGCAGCACCAGATAAAATCACTGGGTTCCCTTCTTTGCTAGCTGGCCAGGTTTAAATTTACTTCTGTGTTCTTTTGCTTACAGCTCATCTTTATGTTTAAATGCTGTAATTTACACTACTTGAAAGCACACAGAAAAATATTAAATATAGTATACCTACTGGTGATGGCTGCTCATCATGGAAGAGGAAAAAAACAACAGAAAGAAAAAGCAGTAACTATATAATTTACAAAGATAAGAAATTTTGCATATTTTCAAAAATGAAACAAAAAACCCCTACACAGCAGCAGTCACTTCCTAAATGATGAAGTAAAACCTTAAAAGGCAAATTAATTTTTTTTTAAGAATGAAGAATAATTAAAGTAAGAATATGCCAGTGTTAGAACTAAAAGGTTCACAAGATGTGCAATTATTTTCCTGTGTGAGCAATTAAGTATGTTTTTAGAAAGACAAATGAACATTTTGTCAGATAAAGAATTGAAGTACATTTTTCATTGCCATTTTCCTTTTTTTTCTTTTAAATCCAGTCTAGAAACTACCTATGCTGGTGTGACCAATGAATACAGAACACATAAAATCAAGCAACACAAATGTTTTGGAGATGACTGAGAAATTCTACCTCATCAGAAGGAAGCAGAAAGAGGTTTCATAATTCGGTTTTTATTCCCAACGCATGTGCATACCCCCCCACATTTCTGTATTTGCAATACTTTACACTATCAAAAATTGTACTGGTAAGAATTACATCTCTTAATCGCCATTGCCTCACAGATCTATACCCCCAGCCTTTATCCCAGATTCCTTTTAAAATTAAGTCTCTGATACTTGACTAGTAATGGTTAAAATGAGATGTAATGAGGAATTAACACTGCAAAGACAGTGCAAATGTAAGATCAAGTTCACCTTTCATATTTTACAGTCAATTCATTTCTCTCTTCTACTTATTGTCTATGTAATGTCTAATTAATGCTGATCTCCTGATGTGAGACCACTTGACAGATGTAAAACTTTATCACATCTAAGGTACTGAATATATAATTTCTGCAGAATCCTTTTTTTATTTTGAGCAGGCATCTAGACGCAATCCATGCATAAGGACAACATAACCCAATTAATAACTAAATGCCTCTTGGTATTTCTAGTACAGTGCAAGTCTTTATGGCTGAAATGGACCTGGACTGACTGTTAATGATGAGAGTTTATAACTAGTTTCAGCCATAAAAGATTATATTATCATCCTACAAATATCAAATTATTGTGGCTGTTTGCTTCTCCGGTGTTGCCTAAATTATCATCTGTGAAGTCTTTCACCCTCATCTCAAGGGCAAAGGAAAGACAGGGTAAGTAAGACAAAGAATAATGTGTGGTTCTTGAGAAACAGATGACCACTATTTAGGCTTATGTGGATTACCTCTACATGAAATAAATTGGTGGTTTAAATTTAGCTCAATGTTGTGGTGTGTTGCAATATCCTGTTTTACCTTCTCCCTTCCCCCTCGCCCCTCGCTGAGTGTGCCCTGTCAATCAGGCTAACATACCAGCAAGGCGTCGTGTGATAGGTGACCCTAGTACCTGGAGACCCTGCCCCTTCACCTGGTTGGTGACTCACCTGTCCCCTCCCCTTCCCCTGTCCTGAGCTTAAAATGTGAATGAGACCATGTGGCCCTATTCTGTTATCAGCAGTAGCCCAGTGCAGACGTATCTGTGCTCATGGAATAAACATCTGGCTACCTTCTAGCAGAATCCGCTCCCTTCTTTTCTTCACCATCGCCAGAAGCTCTCCCCTGAGGAGAACGGAGTCCTGTCTTGTGCCCCGCTGCACTCTGCCGCCAGCCAAGGTATCTTTGAGGTATAACACCGCAGAGCTGCCTGTGGCCCAGCAGCGAAGGTCAGAACTGGCCTGGGCACCATCTAACTGGTTATATTGGGATACATATTCCAATATATTGGCGTCCCTGTGGGTGGCTCGACTCTGCAGCCCGAAAACGGACTCGCAGTTCCTCAGAGAAGCTTCTGGCAGCCGTGCATCCAGCTGAAAGGAGCCTGGCTTCAAGACTCCCAGCTAGAGACTTTGGGAATACTCCCAGAAAAAGTTTCGTGGACTGTTCGGCGCCTTTGGAAAGCCCTGCTTCATTGTGGTGAACAGATTTTCCAGAGGAAGAAAAGGGCAGCCTCTCTTACACCCAGAGAGAGGTCCTTTTCCGGTGGAGACCTGCCTGCCTGTACCCAGCCTACAGCTTCCATTTCACGTGAGTATCTCTGCTTTCGGTAGAGCAGAAGCTCAAAAACAGACTCTGCCGCGAGTTCTGTTCCTTTTTGCCTTTGCATTTTGGCTGCGCAGCCCCACAGACGAGAATTCATAGCGTTCTAGTTTAGCTTTCCTGCTGTGTGTTTCACTGTTTTTTAGAATTCGCGCCGGAGCGGGATCGCTCTCTGCCCTTCCCCCCCCGGCTCAGCAGCGTGTTCAGACACGTGTTAGGAGATTTTCTTTCTCTTTCTCTTTGCGGGAGAGGGGAGGGCTCTCTTTCCACGTGGCCGGGGGACCTGCGGGGGTCAGGAGTGCTCTGCACACGCGGCGGCGGGGGGGGGGCGTCCCGGTTTCGGCTGCCACGTGGAGTAGTTGCTGTCTCTGCTCCGCGGGGGGCGCTGCATTCCACCGCGGGGGAGGCTTTGTTTCTGCCTCGGCTCGGCAGGGCGTGTCCCAGCTCCCTGCTGCTGCTGCCCGGGAATTTTAAAAGCAGTATATACAGCTGCATTGTGAAGCTTTTGTCTGCTCGTTATCGCTTTCTATCTGTGGTTTTTTTTAGAAATTGGTAGCTGATTTTAGCTTTGTTTTTGGTCAGGCGGGATTAAGTACTTTGCTTTTTAACATGGGTTCCAAACTTAGCATTGTACAAAGGGGAGTGTATTATGATATTGTTAGCATTTTAATCAAGAGTAATGTGAAATTCTCTAAAGGAAAATTGAAACAGTTTATAAGATGGCTTTTTCTGCAGTTCCCAAACATTTCCCCTGAAGAAATCCACAATATTCAATTCTGGGATAAAGTTGGGAATGAATTGATAACCTTAGGACAATCTGGCAAATTACCCTCAGCTAAATTTGTGTTCTGGAGTTTGCAAATTCGAACAGCATTGCTCAAACAAAAGGAAATGGAGAAAAAGCCAAATGTAAAGCCATGTGCCTCTGCTCTCCCTGTTCCTCCCTCTCCCTCTAAAACCCCTAAACCTCTTTCCCCAAAAAAATCCCAAGCACGTGTTAGTTTTTCGGAGAGCAGTGATGTCCAAAATGGCCCCCAGTCCCTAGGGGGTCCACAAGATGGTGGATGCCACGTGGCATCTTCCCAAACCTGGTCTTCTTCTTCCCAAAATCCTCTTAAGCATTCCAAAATTCCATCCCCATCCCCCTCTCCTCCTGTTCCTCGTGACACCTTCCCCCCTCCCCCCGCCTTTCCTGCAGTACCCTCAGCTCCGCCCCTTTACTCCTCCCAGGGGGCGGCTGCTGACGTGATGTCACCAGGTGACCCCGCCCTCTGTTCCCACGGTATCCCCGCCCCCTGCCAGCCCCTTGACCCCGCCCCTTGTTCCCACGGTTTCCCCGCCCCTTGCCGGCTCCCTTTCCCCGCCCCCTCCCCGGGTTCCCACGGTGGGGACACACCCACTGCCTGTCCCCAAACCTGTAGCTGTGATCCCAATGCTTCTGATTCAAGGGATACAGAGCAGGGGACAGCAGACCCAATGCATGGTGCCATGTTGTCGCTAGCTCCTGTTACGTTTCAGCCTGCAGCTCAAGCTGGAGCAGCCCCAACTGCTAATTGGAGTTCTTTTGGACGACAATTGATTAAAGAGATCTGTAAATCTCATAAAGAATATGGTGCACACAGTCCATATTTCCGTGGCCTTTTAAATTCTGAATTAAGTAGAACTGTTGTGGTTCCACATGATTTAAAACAAATTTTTTCATGTCTCATGACATCCACGGAATTCAAATTATGGGAATCAGCATTGAAACAACTGCTAAAAGATGCTCTCCCAAGCTTACAGGCTGATCCAAACACAGCAAAAGACAACAATGGTAACCCCATTACTATTGACCACCTCTGTGGTGAGGGTCAATGGTCTTCTCCCTCAGTCCAAGCTGCTGCAATTCCTGCAGAAACACTTGAGAAAGTAAAAGAAGCAGCTGAAAAAGCATTCTTTTCCCTCCAACCTGAGGGGCCTTTTGAGCCCTATAGTAAAATCAAACAACTACCATCAGAGCCTTTTGTGAAATTTGTAGAAAGGCTAACTAGAGCCATTGAAATACAGGTTAAAAAGGAAAATGCAAGGGAAGCAATTTTAGAAGAAATAGCATTTACAAATGCAAATGAACAGTGTCGAGCAGCAATCCTGAGCCTTCCTATGGAACCTTCCCCTACATTAAAAGATATGCTTCTAGTCTGTAACAGGAAAGTGCCTCTGATGAGTGTTGCGGAAGACACCAGACCAAGGCTGCTGCCAAGACCACCTCAGCGTGTTGCTGTTGCCAGCCCAGCACCTTCTCTTTCAGCACAGCAGTACCCTGGGCAGCAGCGGAGACCGGCAATGGTTGAGCCCACTAAACTATGCCTGCTTTGTAATAAGCTAGGACACTGGAGTAACCAGTGCCCCCTGAAAAGGGAATTTGATGAATTTAAAAATAGCAGGGGAGGAGAACTGCAAGCCCTCCCTGGGGGTCAACAACAAAAAAACGAAGAATAAAGCGCCAGCCTGCCAGGCGTGCAGACATAAAAGGAGCAGGCCAAGAGAATAAGGGTAGCAAAACAAATCAAGCGCGCGATAATATTAACATTTGTGTAAGTGAAGCAGGTGCTTCAAAGACCAAGTCTGCTAGCCCACTGTTGAAAGTGAAACAAAATAACCTTTGTTATGATTTAAGTAATTCTGTATTAACCGCATCTTCTGTCAATGAGCCTTACAGGTTGCAGCTGACAGAGTCACTCCACCTGAAGGACACTGACTGGCATATTGTCTCTGTAAATCCTGAACAGAAAGGTACTTGGAACCAAATTTGTTGTAAGTACATCATCACTGGGGACAAAAACACACCACAAGAGATCGAAATTGCTCCGGGAATAACAACATCAGATCCCAAGCAATTTGTTCTCAGCCTGCACTGTTTCCACCCACCCCTGTTTCTTCCCAAGGGACAAATTGTTGCTCAAGCTATCCCTGTGCCATCTTTACCTGAAAATGCCGATAAACAAGGGCCCACAGTCGCCCGGGTCCAAGTTATTGGGACAGATAAACCCAAATTGTGGTGCAATGTCAGTGGGGGTGGGGAGTCAAAACGCATTGAGATGCTTGTAGACACAGGTGCAGACTGCACAGTGATTCCAGTACAAGACTGGCCAGCACACTGGCCTTTACAAAATGTTGCTAGTCACCTTCGAGGTGTAGGAGGTCTGCAATTAGCAAGGCAATCCAAAAGCATTATTCAATTCGAGGGTCCAAACGGACAATTGGCAAATATCCGTCCATTTGTGTTAGATTATTCAGAACCTTTGTTAGGGAGAGATTTAATGGCCCAGTGGGGTGTCACAATTAATATTCCAGACTCTCCACAGCATTTTTGTGCAGCAGTCATTAAACAACAGCGCCCCATCCAAAAACTTAAGTGGAAAACAGACGAACCAGTTGATGTGAAACAGTGGCCACTCAGTAAACAAAAAATAAAGGTGCTTGAGGAACTAGTAGAAGAGCAACTAAAAAAGGGCCACATTGTGGAGACCATGTCCCCATGGAACTCTCCAGTGTTTGTCATCCAAAAAGCTGACAAAAAGAGGTGGAGACTCCTCTGTGACCTCCGACAAATTAATAATGTAATTGAAGATATGGGTTCTCCTCAACCTGGTATGCCATCCCCAACAATGCTTCCTCAAGATTGGAAATTAGCTGTTATTGATATTAAAGATTGTTTTTTCCAAATCCCATTGCACCCTGATGATGCACCGCGTTTGGCATTCTCTGTCCCTTCTATCAATTCAGAAGCTCCTATGAAAAGGTACCATTGGACCGTTCTTCCTCAGGGCCTAAAGGTATCTCCAGCTATCTGCCAGTGGTATGTCTCTTCCCTGCTTTCCCCAGTTCGTGCAGCCGCAGAGAAGGCCATCATCTACCATTATATGGATGATATCCTTGTGTGTGCCCCCAATGATGATTTACTAACACATGCGCTTGACCTAACGATCGATGCATTGATTGTTGCAGGGTTCGAGCTCCAGGAACAGAAAATTCAAAAGATGCCACCTTGGAAGTATTTGGGCTTAGAAATTGGAAATAGGACCATTGTTCCTCAAAAACTAGAAATCAATCCAAGGATCAAGACCCTTGCGGATGTCCACAAGTTGTGTGGGTCTTTGAATTGGGTAAGACCATGGCTTGGTCTAACTAATGAAGACCTTGCCCCTCTTTTCAATTTACTGAAAGGGGGAGAGGACCCAGGTGCTCCTAGGTCTATTACCCCAGAGGCACGGAAAGCTCTAGAAAAGGTTCAGATTGCAATGTCCACAAGACAGGCCCACCGATGCCGGCCTGATCTGCCATTCAAATTTATCATCCTAGGTAAGTTGCCACACCTCCATGGAATTATTTTCCAGTGGGAGGAAAAACAAACACCTAAGGCAAAGGACACACCAAAAAAGGACCGGGACCAGAGGGACTCTCTCTTGATCATAGAATGGGTTTTCCTCAGTCACAAAAGGTCCAAGAGACTGACAAAGCCTCAGGAGCTGATAGCAGAACTGATCCGGAAAGCAAGGACCCGGATCAGGGAGTTAGCAGGATGTGATTTTAAGTGCATTCACATTCCAGTTGAGTTAAAATCAGGTCAAAATACTATGAAAATACTGGAACAATTGTTTCAAGAAAATGAAGTGTTGCAGTTTGCTCTGGATTCCTACTCAGGACAATTTTCGGTAGCACGGCCCGCTTGCAAATTGTTTGAACAAGATGTTCAATTTACTTTAAAATTAAGAACTGCTCTAAGTAGGAGACCTTTAAAAAGGGCTCTAACTGTCTTTACAGATGCGTCCGGGAGGTCCCACAAGTCTGTTATGACTTGGAAAGATCCTCAAACCCAGCAGTGGGAGACGGACATTGCTGAGGTGGAAGGTTCACCTCAGGTTGCTGAATTGGCTGCGGTTGTTAGGGCTTTTGAAAGGTTCTCAGAACCATTTAATCTGATTACAGACTCTGCATACGTGGCAGGAGTAGTATCCAGAGCAGATCAAGCAATACTGCAAGATGTATCTAACATTGCACTTTTTGAATTGCTCTCAAAACTGGTAAAGTTAGTCACTCACCGAGAGCAACCCTTTTATGTGATGCATGTCAGGTCACACACTGACTTGCCAGGGTTTATCGCTGAAGGCAACAGAAGGGCAGATGCTCTTGCTGCGCCTGCAGTGATGGCCACTCTCCCAAATGTTTTTGAACAGGCAAAAATCAGCCACCAGCTTTTCCACCAAAATGCACCTGGCCTGGTTCGCCAGTTTAACATCACTCGAGAACAGGCCAAAGCGATTGTGGCCACGTGCCCAAATTGCCAACAACATGCACTCCCTACAGTGAGTACGGGAGCAAACCCAAGGGGACTGAACAGTTGTGAACTGTGGCAAACAGATGTAACACACATACAGGTTTTTGGACGGCAGAAATATGTTCATGTTAGTGTAGATACCTTTTCTGGAGCGGTCTATGCTTCTGCCCACACAGGAGAATCATCTATTGATGCTATTAAGCACCTCTTACAGGCTTTTTCTTTCATGGGCATCCCCAAGGAGCTGAAAACTGATAATGGGCCTGCTTATAAATCCAAGGAATTCGGGAGCTTCCTGCAGCAATGGGGAGTAGAGCACAAAACTGGCATCCCCTACTCCCCTACAGGTCAAGCCATTGTAGAAAGAACTCACCGTGATATTAAAAGGGTCCTGGACCAGCAACAACAGGTTCTGAAGGTAGAACCTCCCCACATCCGGTTATCCAGGGCGCTATTCACAATCAATTTTCTGAATTGTTCTTTTGACAGCCTGAACCCACCCATCCTACGCCACTTTGGGGGGAACAGTCACAGGTTGATGAAAGAAAAACCTCCGGTTTTAGTAAAGGATCCTGAGACTTGGAAAATGGTGGGACCTTACAAATTGGTTACTTGGGGACGTGGATACGCCTGTGTATCCACCCCCTCTGGTTTAAGGTGGGTTCCTTCCAAATGGGTAAAGCCCTATGTTCCCAAAGTCTCAGAGAAATCTGCAGAAGCACCCCAGGTTGCTCATGCTGCCTGGAGAAGAAAACGTCGTGCATGTTCTCTGGAAGAAATTCCATTTAAGCCTCCTATCTGGAATAGTTTGTAATATATGTTTGTCTCAAGTTTTTGTACCAGCTTAGATCCCACTGTTCGTGTGTAGCCTCGAGACGTCATGAGACCGAGCCTGCTTCTCGTCCTACTCGTGATCATCCCACCTGCAATCTCCTACATAGTACCGCAGCCCAAACCACATATGGACTACCTCGATAAAGGTTCTCAGACATCAACAGAGAAACTGACAACGAGCTGAATGGACTTTTCAATGGCTGGGGACTCTCGGGCTGGTGGGGATCTATTCTGAAAACTGTAATTTTAGTGCTGTTTATTTTAGTTGTAGTTATTGTAGTTTTTAGCATTGTTTTTGGAGTAATCAGACGCATGGTTCTCAAGTTAATCTCAAGCTCATCTCCCCCTCCTGAGGTCTACCATTTGGAAGCCCTCAGTGCTCCAGTGGATGACCTAGAAGCCTCAGTAGAATCATTCTGCACCATAAACACAGTCCTCTTCTTTTTAAACAAAACTAGGGGGAGATGTTGTGGTGTGTTGCAATATCCTGTTTTACCTTCTCCCTTCCCCCTCGCCCCTCGCTGAGTGTGCCCTGTCAATCAGGCTAACATACCAGCAAGGCGTCGTGTGATAGGTGACCCTAGTACCTGGAGACCCTGCCCCTTCACCTGGTTGGTGACTCACCTGTCCCCTCCCCTTCCCCTGTCCTGAGCTTAAAATGTGAATGAGACCATGTGGCCCTATTCTGTTATCAGCAGTAGCCCAGTGCAGACGTATCTGTGCTCATGGAATAAACATCTGGCTACCTTCTAGCAGAATCCGCTCCCTTCTTTTCTTCACCATCGCCAGAAGCTCTCCCCTGAGGAGAACGGAGTCCTGTCTTGTGCCCCGCTGCACTCTGCCGCCAGCCAAGGTATCTTTGAGGTATAACACCGCAGAGCTGCCTGTGGCCCAGCAGCGAAGGTCAGAACTGGCCTGGGCACCATCTAACTGGTTATATTGGGATACATATTCCAATAGCTCAACACAGATGTGATTTATCAATGAAGAAACACAAGTAAATTACTGGTAACTCTACGGCCAAAAAGATCTAAGATCCAAAACACTACCTGACCAACAATGATTGGCTCTTTGAACTGCTGTTCATTGCACTGTGGATATGTTTTGGGAAAAGTGGATGACAAGGGCCTATGTACCACCTCTCATGGCTGTGAAACATTTTTCAGGTGAAAGTGCAGTAAGGTCAGTTGTATGAACACACTCCCCACAACATTCAGGGGAAAGACTGGTTCAAGAGCTGCAGCATTAAGTTAGCAAACTATATGTGATGAGGAAAAAAGAAAAAAAGAAGAAAAAAAAAGAGAGTACTTTTTGTGCTCTCCAGAGATTTCTAAATGCTATGTGATATTATGCTAAAAATAAAAACAGGAAAACCAACCAATAAAAAAAAAAAGACAAAAAATAATAGAATCTTTCTTGAAAAGTGGAAATGCCCCTTCCTCATTTTCTCTCAGAGGCAGTGTATTATGATGCAAAGGAAAATCCTTTACATCTCAGAAGACCCTAGTATGGTGAAAAGACTCATAGTAGAGAAAAGCAACATTTTACTGAAATCCCAAAAGTGATTCAAATTTGAAATTGGCAATGTATTTCAATATACTAATTTTTTTTCCCTGCAATTTAATGCTTTCACTCCAATCTTATGAAGTCTGTAAGTTCAAATCCATGCCAGGAATAAACACGTACATTGAGACTGTCTGGTAAAGATTTGCACAGGCAACACATCAATTCTCTTCTATGAGGAAGGGAGCAGCAGCCCTCTCACTGAGGAAGAGGAATACAGGTAATTACTGCTGCCTTTCAAAAGAAGTATAATCTTCTGACAACTGAAAGAAGGAAATCACAAGGAGATTAACATGATCAGTTTATTTTTCTCATTATAAAGAATAGTGATAAAGTAGTCCTAACGAAGACCACCAGGATATCAAACCAACAAAGCAATGCTCAAAACTTCAGAAGCTACCCTGATTACAATGCCTAGGATTACATGGACTGAGCTTACTGCTAGTAGCTTTCCCTCTCACAAACTGTAAAAATAAAGTTTGTAAAGATTTAAATAAAGAGCTTACATTGTTACAGACATTCCTATTCATTTCTTCACATACCTTGTTTCTATAAGACTAATCTTAATTTTCTCATCCATCTGAATGACACACATCCCAGTTCTTACATTGATGTTAGTAGTGGAGAGAGAGGAAGGGGTTATGTTGAGGTTTAACCGATTGCATATATAATAAGACAATTAACAGATTTGTTTGACTAAGGAGTTGAAGGCTCATTCATGCCCTAAACTGTCTTATCTGTCATCCATTACCTCCATATAGAGAAAAAAATTAACCCCTTCCCTTTTGTGCTTCTTCATAAACATGAATTACCATTTAAATAAAAACATTTAATCTTCAAGCTCTTTAATTTTTTTCTGATTCTACAAAAGCCAAACTTACACTGAAAACAGAAGTCAATAAAATAATGCTGTCATTGCAGCAATTTGCATAGCAAAAATGTTTCATTCACATTAAACAAGAAGAAAAACATTTTTCAAACAGATAATGCCAAACTGAACTCAAAGGTCTAAAATCTTGGCTTGTTATACCATCCCACACTAATCCTTTCATTGCCAGCAGTTGATTTATATCAGCGAGTATTACAATATAATGTAATTAGTAATGGTAATATTACCACAAATAGTATAAACAGCTCTGCTCTACTGCCTTTAGATTATTTTTGTAACCATGTTAATAACATACCATCAAGCATCAATACAAATCCTTGACAGCTTCTTGAAAAAAGATTATGCATGTCTAAGCAATTTTCTCATACACAGGTTTTCTTTAGGAAACATGTTGTCACTATTCCATTAGCTCAAAAGGGAGGGTATGCATAAAAGAATCTCTGCTAAAGAAGTCTGACTGCTAGCCAGGAAAGCATATGTTCAATAGTTTGTATTTACTACTGGCTGGGTTAGGGTTGTAGGTAGCACAGCACCAAATTAATTTCATCTTTAGAAGATGTCTAGCAGTGCAGTGAATGAACCCTTTGAATGGCACAAACCCTCACTTTAAAAGTATTTCAACATGGACTGTTGGAAAGAAAACAGAGTAGATTAGCAGATATGTAGAGAAGACATCTTAGGTCTGAGCCAGAATCTCTGAAGCCCACCAGAATTTGGATGGTATCCTGAACTAGACACCTTCCTGGATCAATTAAAAAACATTCTCATATGTCAGCCAAAAAATGCGGAGGAGAACGTATGTGGCCCGAAGTTTAGAATCCGACTAGCTGAGGGCGAAAGGCCGACGCCCCTCTGCAATTCCTGGCCAGCACCCTTCGGCGTCTGATGGCCTCGGGCTGTGCTGGCTGCGGACTGGCGTACCTCGCTGGTATATGAGAGGAACGGAGCTGACCATTTCCCGGGGGTTAAACATCGGTTTATTGCAGGTGATGCCAGATCCAAAAACACCGGGGAAACCAGCCGGGAAAAAGTTTTTTCATAGGGGGTGAAAACAGGATTATAAAGGAGGGAGGTGGGTACAGACAGAGCCAATCAGAAAAGGTGAGGGGATGAACTTCACAGAACTGACACTCCATGGAGACCAATAATCAAAAGGTAAAGGAGGTGTCCTGGGACCCCAGCCAACCACCATCTCTAGAGAGGAGAAGGTTCTCGAAACCTGGGAGGAGGAAGGGAGTGATTGACTGGACAGGGAGGAAACAACTTTCACTTATAAGGGAAACCAAGGGGAGGAGCAATTACATATCGGCAACTATGAATAGCAGTTGCTATAGCAACTTAGCTGACAGGCTAGCAGTGGCGGGAAAAACTGGGGGAACGAAACCATTTTACACATAATAGGGGAGAACAATACATAAATTGGGGGAATAACACAAGAAACTTAACAACACACTACCACAAAAAAAAAAAATGGAGCAAAAAACAAAAACCAAGCAAACAAACAAACAAACCAACAACAAAAAAAACCCCTACCAACAAAAATGACACACTCTCAAACCTAAGCCTAAAATTAAATTAATGCATTTTTGCTGAATGTCCTACCATAATTTAAGGGTACCTAACTCCCCACAGTCAAATGTTACAAAATTGGCAAAGGTAAAAATGAAGTCTGTAACTCAGCATTATATATGATCTAGATATTATATTGATGCCACTACTTTTGCTATGGATGTAGCCCAGCATAGGCATCTATCATTCTGCTGTCAAAATATTCAACAAAGATCTTATCACCAAAGATATTTTCCATATTGTCAGATGGTTGGCTGACTTGATTTTTTCAATTTTGTATGATACTATTTGCTTAATAAGGTATTCAGAATGCCAACAGATATCATTATCACTGTGATAAGATACATATGAGCCTAGAGAAAAGTCAGTTTTGTCAGGTTAAATTATACAGAGATGGAAAACAGATTTTTCTCTAATATCTTTTTTCCTATTTTCTTTCTTTTTTTTTTTCAAAACTCATTAATTGAAGATATTTAACTCAGTGTTCTTCAAAAGTTTCTATGTCTACAGTCAATATCTTTCATGAAACATTTCAGTCTAAATTTTTAAGGTTTGTTCACTGCAAAAAAAGATACAAAGGAAATGTGGATTTTATTTTAGTTTGTCTGATTGTTTGATTGTTTGTTGGGGTTTGTTTTGAGGAGAATGACAGGTAGTTGTTGTTGTTGTGATTTGTGGGGATTTCTGTGAAAGCTTATACAATCATAACTATGGCTATTGATGGAAATTTACTTTCATAAGTATACTCACAGTTTTTTCTGAAGGATCATTATGTTACATGATTGTATTCAATATCCTCTAGGATGTTTACACTTTTCCATACCTTCACAATCATTTTACTGAAACAATAATGTTGAGGAACAAAATCCACCTCTGCTGACTTTTAAATTTTGCCTTGCTTGGGAAACCAAGAAAATAGAAAAGATGCCTATGTCAGCCTAAACAGAATCCTTTGTTTGACCCTCAAACAGAGAACTCACCATTACATGGGTGGGTCAATCACCTGGTTCCCCTTCTAGGGCTGAGCCAAAATTTTACGACTTCTTCTCCTGTTCTGATTTCACTTAACACTTTTACATTTGAAATTAATGATGTTTAACAATTAGCAGTATTATGCTAAAAAAAGCAAAAATTTTTATTCTTTAATTTAGGGGTCATCATGAAGTCATTCCTCCTGTTGGGAGATACAGCTCAAGGGAAGAGGAAAGAGTCTTTCAAGATCCCCACCATCTAAGGATGTGAAGATTAGAGATCTATTACATCATTCATTTCAACAATGTATAAATCCTCCTTTCCCTAGCTGCGCCTAGAATACACACATGCAACCAGGACTGACCAGGAAGATACAGCTCAGTAAGTCCAGTTTAAGTAGCCAGGATGACCTTCTTCATTACTCCCCAGCTACTGACACAATTCACTTGATTAGTCCATATTAACTTTCAAAACCACCAGTTGTGCAAGTTCTGTGTTGCATTGACATTCAGAGTCCTATTAATGTAATATTCCCCAATTATATATATATAGATAGATATAGATATATATAATTATGCTGAATGCTCTCATAACCAGCTGATAACATAGCAACATATTTGAAGTTTTTAACTATGAAATCCAGCTTTTTAATATTTTCATGAAATTCAATATTATCATAAGATATCATATAAATGATTTTAGAATCCATTTTACTATGATAATTACTTATGTCCAGTTTTGCAAAAGTAGACAGCAGTTAGTGCTATGATGCAATTCCAATATTAAATTACACAGAATATTTTAAATCCCGAATTTAGGAAAAATAAAATAATTTTAAAAGCCTTCAACTTAAAGTACAGATGGGTAGTTTAATGCCAAAAGAAAATAATTTTGTGAAGCATAAAAGAAACTGCAAAAACCATTAGAAGAAGTTAAAAAGAGGGAAGGGAAATTTATAAATTAACTTTTTTATGGCAAAAATTTTGTCTGGTATGTTTTACTCATAAGCATTTACTGCAGCAGCATTGAACAAAGTTTTTCAATTTGTTATATGGATCCATCAACTAATTGTTTTTACTTGCCAAAAAATTCTAATCATCTAGTGTAACAGAAATCCCTTTTTTTTTCCCTACACAGCTTTTATTTTAATGAGTCATCACAGCATCCTATGTTCCCTCTCTTTTACATACATGTTTTATTTATTGGCATCTGGATAAGAAGGAGGAAAAAAACTGAATTTCCAGCCTACATTTGATTGAGGATTGGATAAAAACCTCAATACTGAAAACAAACTACTTGAAAATTTGAACTAAAGTACAACATTTAATTGCCTAAGACTTTAAATTCCTCTGTAAAGATGGGGTACTAAAGAGCAAGACCCTCTCACTTCCAAAATTTATTTTTATGATTTTTAAGCCAGCGCAGCAACACTGTGTAATTTTCTGTGTGCATACTCTATACAGGACTGGTCATTTTTCTAGAGAGAAAAAGTATAAAAAAAGAATAGTCAGTCCTTTATTTCAGAAAACAGACTCCAAACCAAGATTTACATCAAACAATTCATGCTGGTTCTAGAAAAAGCAAGAGATAAGCAAGCATCCCTCAAGCTTTCTCCCAGCTTCTGATGATTTGAAAATCAGCCTGACAGCTATTTAGAAATCCACAACTGTTCTCATTATTTCATATTTATGCAGGGTAATGCTTAAAACAACAGATAAAATGAACATATGAATAAAAAAAATATAGCTGAGGCTGAACTGTCCTGTAGAGGCAAGTGTGACACTTTACAGGGTGTTTTTTGCTGTTTTGTAATTCTCTCTTTAATAAAGACTAGCACCTAATGACTCAAACCACACATATTTTCAACTTTTCAGTATTGTTACTCTTTAAGTATCCAATAAGAGAAAAAAAAAAAAAAAACAACCAAAACCCCCAAAATAACCCCAAAAATCCCCAAAACAAATCAAAACCAAAAAATACCAGAAAATTCCCCAAAACTAAACCAAAACAAACAAAACCCCCCAAAACAGCAACAAAATAAAACAACGATGAGTTTGATACAAACAGCAGCAACATATTTATTTAATATTCTGTCCATAGAGTGATATTCTCGCTGTTACAGAGTTCAACAGAAGATGCTACAGAATATCTTTAGCTGAAAACACTACACTTCCCACTGTGTCTCCCATGACAACCAGGCTTCTCTGAAAACAAACTGTACCACCCTAAGGCATCAAAAGTAGTAGAAAGAATTTGCATTCTTCCTACTGTTGGCTTCACCAGAAAAAAAAATTGAGCTTTGGCACACTGAGAGCTAAAGCAAAGTCTTATTTCTCCTTTGCAAAGTTCTACAGACAAATGAATCAAGAATTGCATCAGCACACAAACTTATACGTATAAAGAAAAACACACCTGGCTATCTAACTCATTTGTTCTGATAGAAATCTTGAGGTATCAATAAAACTGAAAATGCAAATAACAGAGCAGGATACAAGGACTTATACCAACAGAATTAAGCAGCTTCCATTTGCTAAACTCCAGCGTTTTGTAAACGTTCTCAAATCCTGATCAAGCCTTTCCATGGTAATTTTTTATTTCTGTAAACTTGCATCAACATTTACAGAATCTCACACTTTGCAGCCTTCACTTTCTTCTCTTTTGCTGGGCACATCCTATGTCAGTACTTAAATCACATAGCTCACCAGTTATGTCAGTTCCTTGAACTGACTAATACCTGGACCTGCCTCCCCAAATTATTATTTTTCCCAGAAGAACAGAACAATCACTAGCACTGACACAAAAGAGGTGGCAAGAACAGACAGCTGGAGGCAGGGGAAAGAGCACGACTTGCCTTTTTGGCAGTTGTGTGGTCAAAACTGGTGCTGATAGATCAAAGAGAAAGCTAGAATTTTATATGACAGGAGCTGTATCTCATTCCATATTCTTCTCCTGAACTGGAAAAGCATGAGATGAACATGAATTCCCATTAGAACTAGCTTTATTATACAGTCAGCTAGCACCAAGACTTTTTCACCATCTGGAACAACGATCTGATGATTTATGGTATTGGAAGCTAGGCTATCATTCCACAAGGGCCACACTTAGAAGGATCTTGACTTCTTAAAACTTAGGGAAACAAGTTCTTTGAAAGACCTAATAGTCACAGAACCAGAGCATTTGGTCAGAAGCATCTGCCAAAGTATGTGTCACTTAACTGTTCCCTTGGGAGCCATTTAAGAAAAGGTACTTTCAATATCTACCACAATAGAGCCTATAAAAGGTTCTACTGCATTTAAAGAAGGAAAGAAAGCCAAAACAAAATGCTCACAGTAAACTACAACTTCTTGCTCTTTAGATCTACCAGATGACTTCTAATTTCACATTAATAGGAAAGAAATTACAAAAAGTACACTGCAAATGTGTCCGTGAAGAAATGAATTTAGTCTAATTAGTACTAATAATGATTTAAAACACAAAAAGAAAAAGAAAAACACAACCAAAAACATAGCAAAGAGCCTTCAGGAGTAAAAGATAATGATTTTTAATATCAGTGGTTCACCCCTGACAATTATTGGAAGTGTAAACCTGGAAAATGTACTTAACTGAAACAGTGCAGATTTAAACCATTTGCCTTGAATATTTATTGAATAGTATAAAGTAACCACTTCTTCAAATAAGTGTCTGGACTTGTAGACATAATGTAGTCTTTCATTCCAGAAAGATGAATTTGCAACCCAACCATCTCTGATCTGACCTTTCTGAGTAAATAAGTTTCCATAAATCTTATAAAATTTCAGATTGCACCTGAAAACAGAAGTCAAAACTTCTCCAATCTTTCTTTTTATTTTCTTTAATCAAAATTCATATTATACAATACCAAAGATTATTTAGGGGAAGATCCAAAAACTAATTCTTTCCCAGATGCATTTCAATCTCATTGTCAGTAATTCTTCCTAATTCATGTTGGCCTTATTATATACATATAATTATTAAAATGATATTTTCATAAATGCCATAGTGAAAAACTTTTAATATAGCCTAGAAATGCTAATCTGTACTCAATAATAAAAGTATTTGGATAATAAACCATTTAAAGAAAGCTTTCACATTTCAGAAATCTGCACACATCTTCCCTCTCAACTAAAATAAGTATTTGACTTTACCAAAAGCATATGTGCAAATAACTTATAAAATTTAGGTCCTCAGAACAGGGATTTGAAGAGGGTAGCCAGAACATCAGCAGCAGCCTGTGAAGTTAAATCCATTACCTACAAGATCCATACATCAGCAGTTATGCCTAAGCATTGTGTGAACTATGTATATGTCACTCTTCTATAGGTAACTTTCTACTGGAAAAGGCAAGATTCTCAATCACTGATGAAGGCAGTATATAAACAGAGTTTTAAAATGCAACATACTGCTTATCTTAAGACATTTCACAATGGCAAGGCACTAAAGCATTCTCCACTTACAAAGCTTTGTTTTACTGTGTGAGACCTGAGCTAAACTAAATGCCACCATTTGATGAGCTGCACCAATCTGATCTGAGAGCTTCTGCTGTACAAATGCCCAATTCCCTTGCTCTGATCCCTTCTCTTACTGAAACAGATTTAGTAATCTCTGTTGTACACTGAAGCTAGCCTCAAAGGAGAAAGTCTTTTCTATGGCAGTTCTAGGGAGACTAACACCATTGATAGACATTGCTAAGCCCTCAGATATTCAATTCTTTTCCAAGTCAATGAATTTTAAAAGAGTTGCTTGTAGCATAGAGTTCACTGATATTTTGCACTTGAATATGTGCCAACTCACCTTTCAGCCCCACTGGTTGCTGAGGTAAAAACATTTGTATGGAATTTGTCCATTTTTCTGAAATGGGAAGGTTATTTCTCAGAGTCTAACAACCCTGACACATTGATAGGGCTGGAGGGGCTACCATTCCTTTCAATTAAAATGCTGTGGCTTTCAAACTGAGTGAGAAATTTGATAATGTAGACAGCACATATAAAGCCTTTAGCTTGCAAATGACTGAGAATGTGCAATCCATCATCTAAAACAAAACCGGTAAGAATTGTCCTAGCATGAATGATATCTTTCCCAGAACTATTACCATTGGCATCCTGCACCATTTCACACTGCTACACTGAGAAAATATGAAGTATTCCTGAACTGTTCAGGAATACAAATGCATTTGGTCTTTGATTAATTGCATTAAAACCACAAATGTGAAGCCTTCACACAGAGAAATGGGTGAATAGGACATTTTTTCCTCTTTTATTTTTGTCTTTTTATAAAAATGCTACTGTTTTCACTTTTAGGAAAGGTGCCAGCAAAGCTGAAATACACAGAAAATATCCAAGCGTTGGCCAGAAGGAAAGTTTTGCCATGACTGTCAAGGGTTCCTATAAAGGAGATGGGGGTGAGAGTGGTGGTCAAGAAAGGATGAAATTTTGAGATTTTCAAGATGATTTATTACTCATAGTACTATGCACCACATTTCTTCTATTAGTTTTGTTTTAACCTTTCCCATGATCCTAGTATAACAATTCTCTTCCTGTCCCAGTGAAATTAAACAATTTTTCCCAGTTTTTTCTCTTCATGCTATGTTCTGTGTTTTCAGACATCCTATTGCTTGTTGTGTCTATGCCAGGCAAGTTAAATCTTGCTGCCTTACCTTGCAAATCAATCAGTTCTATTTTGCTAACAGTTAGAACACTTACCCAGAGTGACACCCACTCCAAAATCAGACCTTGAGTTTGATCTGTGCACATTGGATTATTGAACTATAACAACTGACAAAAGGAATTTAAGATGATTTTAATGTCTGTGACCATTTAATTAAATTTCTAAGGGTGACATTTATCTGGCCATATCTATACTGTGGGCCATTTGCAGCTGGGGGAGCCCTGAAGTCTGTCTATCTTGTCAGTTAAAGAGAAGCAAACACCTACAATAGATAAGATGGTACAAGTCCTGATGGTATTTTTTCCCTTTAAACTACAAATGCAGATGTCTGTATTTTCAGCAGAAATGTGAAAGGCAGGAAAAGCTGTTTTGAGTTTACAAAATTCCTCATCATAAGCTTTGCAAAGACATTGAAAAGAGGCACCACATCAAAAATATCAACTGCGTTTGGGCAACATCATTGAAAGAGTTCAACATTCAGAGGTGAAAATGTATTTAGTTAGATTTTTCTAAGAAATGTTAAAATAAGAGACATACCTTAAAATGTACAGATCTTTGCATATATGTGAACCAAAAGATGTATTTTGTAGCATATTTGTCCTAAAAATTATTAATTGTAAGGGAGTTAGGGAACAGTACACTTCAGACTACTTCAAACTAAACAACTCTGCCTGTCATTTGACTGACTCTGAAAATAATAAGAAAATAAAATAGAGAGTATAAATAGTGAGTTTTCAGGAAATATTTATGAGAACAATGAATTAATATTCCAGGCCATTTGATCTAGTAATAGTGTTCAGGTTACTGCAGAATCTTGTGATATGAGCCTAGACTGAAATGTTAATGCTATATGCAGGACGACAACAGACAACAACCATGGTGGGGAGCAGGGAAGAAATACAAAAGGAGAGTAACAGAAGAGAACCCACACATGAAGAAATCACATAAGTTATATTATCTGTACATGCAATTTGTGTTGTAGATCCAGCTGCTTGAATCTGGAAAATCCACTACAGCGCTCATTGAAGAAAACACTATTAATGGGAAAATTAATTGCTAGGTTCAATTTATCTCAATATAAAAAAGTAAAGCACCATAAAAAAAAAAAACAGTTCTATAAAATTCAAACAAAAGAGAATATCCAACATAATAAACAGACAAATTATTTAGTATGCACACCAGAAGAAAAGCTTATAAAAGCTTATGGATAATATTCACAGGTTAAATGCATCCAGATCCATACTACCTGACAGGGTTCTCCTGAGAGGGCTCTAAGACTGGGTGGTGTGACTTTAGTCCACGGTCTATAACTTGCATGGCAATTTGATGAGATCAATGATGGATTTAAAAATGCTATCATTAAGGATCCTTAAAAAAACAGGAAAAAGAGTCCAGAGAATAATGCTATGACCCTCAGATCAGGAATCTGCAACATGACAGAGAACACAATAAAGAAGTTATCAGGAATATACAACATGTATTTTCCAATGCTACGTCATGCTTGACCAGCTGACAGGAGCAACCTGACACCTCTGATGAAATGTCTGGCTGCAAAAGACAGGGGATTGAAGCTGTCTTGGATTTAGCAAGACTGTAGACATTAAATCAAACACTTTCTTCATATGGGAGGTGAGAATACAGGTGCTAGAGGAAAAGGATTGCCAGGCAGGGTGGAGGTTGGATGTATTGACATGAAACCAAAGTTGGGCACCTAAGAGCTGGTAACAAGCAGATTGTCCCAGTGGTTCATTTGCAGTTCTAATTTACACACTGGATGACAATACAGACTGCACCCTCAGCAAATTTGAAGCAAGAACACTGGGTAAGTGCTTGACCTCACAAGTTGAAGAGATTCAATCCAGAAGAAAGTGGATAAAATTGAGGACTGGACCAACAGAAAACTTATGAGACTCGATAAAGAGAAATGAATTCCCATGAAGACTGGAAATAATTGCCGTGTAAAAGGTGTCTGAAGTTTAGGGCTTGATGACAGGTAAAATATGCATCTCATGGCAAATAAAGAAAGTTGCAGACATTAGAAGCACAGTACCTGCAAATCACTATCTGTCTTTTCCCAGTATCATTGAGATTGCATCAGTAGGGATGATGAAAATTCAGGAGATTGCAGCAGGTAATGTCAAGACTCATGTATTTCTATTATCATATAATTATTATTATTGCATTTACATATTTTTATTACCACTGCATTTTCTAAAAAGGTGATTATTCAGAAAGGATAAGAATAGGTAACTGATTTTCAGTCGCTGCTGTATGACAGACAAATTAAAGTTATGTTTCACATCTAAGAAAAATGCTTGTTTTGTCTCTACAGCATTTCCCAACATCTAACAACACTGTCACTATTCTGCAGTGCTGTATTAGAAATTTCAGAGCCTGGATCCATAAAGGTAGATGGAAAATAACTGAAAAGTACCTCCTAGTCATATTAACAAAAAGCTTGCAGCCATGTACCATAATTTTTGTCCCCACAAGTTTGGGGTTTTTTTTTTGATCGGGGATACTGAAGGCAAATGGGTGAAAAAGGGGAACAAAGCTATAAATAAATTAATGATGACTGACAACTGTTTTAGAACTTGGAAAACAAAAGCAGTTCTTTTAATCTAGGAATAAGTTTTTCAGAGGGAGGTCAATATTTTCCAAATTTACAGAAAAATTATGGATTGATGACATCCTGCAAGATTATGATTTGGTTTGCTACCATCCATTGTATCTTTTCCCCATAACTTCATATTTCTTTTACACCACTTACAGTGCTTTGATTGGAAGTGAACAAGAACAGCATTTGGAGAGTGGTAAAATAGCTTCATTTGTCTAGTGCTGAACTGTTTCACAAAGTATTACCTTCTTATAACTGCTCAAATGACACTGGTGAGACTAACAATGAGCATAAGGACAAATGACAAATATTTGCCAGGTTGCTTTAAATATTTTAAAATGGCATATGGGAAATTGCATTGCCACAAAGCAATGCAAACAGGGGCAACTGAAATTGTCTTAAAAAAAGTAATTCTTGTTTTTATTTTTTATTTTTTTTTTTTTTTTATTTTTTTATTTTTTTTTTTTTTATTTTTTATTTAAAATGCATACTTATTAGAATGGCAATGTCAGTAGTACAGAACAAAATATGCTGGTAATAAAACAGAAGGGAGCATAATACAATCAGGAGGTTATATCCCATTGTCAATATATTTAGATGCCTTGGTTTGAAGACCATTCAGTACAAATAAAAGCAAACAAGTTCTGAGACTAAAGGCACAGCAGAAGCACGTGGAAATTGCAAAGATACTTTCTATTGCACAGCACCAGGAGGTGTACAATGCATGATGGGGATGAGATGATTTCTCAGGGAGTTTTGTCACACCAGAACAGAATTCTGCCACTATGTTCACTTGAAGAACTGAGAATGGGACAACTAGCACAGCTGCCTATAAAAAGCTTGTTCTCTCTGAAAGTCACACAGAGAAGCATCACTTATGACAGCAATAGACTTAGAATATTTGTAGGAATTGTAGAACTACTGAACTGTCACATAATGCTGTCATGCAGCAGATTTAATTTGCCCTTGTGAAAATTACAGAAATAACAGAAAGGAGAATTGAATGCCTAGCCTGTATATTAAGAAAACAAAAAGGAAAGCAATGAGAACAGGAGGGTTTAGGAAGAGGTTGAATAATTATTGAAGATGATAGCATAAGGAAAATTTAAGGGGTTTGTGACTTAGCATGTGAAATTATTTTCTTGTGTAGATTATTTTCTTAAATATTCTTGAACAAAATAATTGCTTTCAGTTCTTAAGAATTTTACAATCAAAATATTTAAATATGGATTAAAATTAAAAAATTATTTTTTAATTGTTGCATTTTACATTTCTCGGAGTAGCTTTATATATATCAAGTGTTCAATACAAGTTGGTGAGCACATGAATCTTCATCCATGTCTTAATTGAAAAGAATTTCAGTAGAATCAAAGAACATATGGAATAAAGACCTTATCTGGCTCTGAAACAAATTAACTAATAAATTCTTTGTTATGGTAAGAGAACTGTTCACCTTCACCTTTCCACTCCAAGTTTAATCACCTTCTATTTGACTGAAACTTCCACCTACTTTTTGACAAAGTTTTCTTGCATTTTTTTTTCTACTGGAAGGAGCTTTTCTTTGTTGATCCTTGGAGGAGTAGAAAAAAGACACAGTTCTAATATTTATTAATATGCCATACGAGAAAGGAAAATCCAAAATATTTTTATGAAAGAGCTAGTCTTCAATTTTGTTTCCTTTTCTTTTGAAGTGGTTTGGCCATGAAGTTTAAATGTTAGTGAGGGGTATACAATTCCTGAGCAACCTGATTGTTACTGCTCTTGAATTTGTGGATTGTAAGGAAGGAAAAAAAATGCAGTTGGAAGAGAGCTAGAAGTCTGTGAGATTGCCAATTATAGAAGTAGTCACACACTGAATTTCTAGGCACATATCTAACAAAAGAAGCACTGTCTGTTTCCTTTGAGATCTAAAATTAAAAGGTTAAAATGAATTGCAGAATATCATCCCCTTGTTTCATTCATAGATGACAAAAACTCTGCCAATAGTTTTATTAACCAATATTTACTGACTCTGCCCTTAATAAACCTGCAGTGATGACAAGTTTTTGTCTCTCCAGGTAATCCATTTTCCTATGATAGTTCTTTGCATCTATCACAGTAAAAACTTTTAATCTGAGTTTTCAGTGCTGCAATTTAAGCTTAATGTTTCCTGTTGAATGCGCCATGGACACAACATAGATTACAGATGATTCCTTCCCTATTTACAGTAGCCCTTTATGTGCTAAACTTTCTGCATAGGGACAAATGTGATGCAGCCACATGGGGACCAAGCCAGTGTCTGATAAACTCAGGGCATAGACACTTCCCTAATCGTTTATTATATGTTGTGCTAGATGTCCCATAGAGCCACTGCTGTATTTTTCCCAGCAGGAAAGGAAGAAGGAGAAAAACCTTTATTGTTGTCTTTACTTGTATGAAATGCTCAGACACCGCAGTGATGAAAACCATATCAGAAGGTACCTAGGCTCCCTACTTTCTTTCAAGAATAATTTACCCACTTCCAAGAATTGCAGTGGCAGCTGCTATTTCCCGAAGACTTTCCAAAACAGCCTGTAGAGATCTCACGTACATCAGGCTTTGAAATATGTACAGGATGAGCTGTACCAATGCAATCTAGTAAAATACTATACAATACAGCAAAAACTAAAGAAAAATAATAATATTAATAATTTTATGCCTAAAAATGTTAATATTCTATGTTAGAATTGACAGAGAAATTTTTTCCAGTAGTTTTTCGTTTAACTTTTCCTTTTTTCCTCTTGAGTGCAAGCAAGAATTACACTAAAGGGGGACAGGTACCTATCAGATAAAGCCTGTCCTCCCCATGTTTGCAAGCCTAATGTAACAATCAGTTTTTCTCAAACCCCAGGGTGTTTCTTTAAACATGATGGTGGTGTGCCTATTAATTTGCCAATTTCCACTGCTACCAACCCTTACTCCTTCACATGCAAACACATTGTCTTTTTAACAGCAAGACTAGGAACCAGAAATATGAGGTAGAGGAGTAGTATAGATTTCTGTATAAAGCATGAGAAAGAGCTAAAGGAGAAGTTGTACACAGTTGTTTAAAATTTCTTTAGGATCTTGAAGCATTCTCCCTACTTACTCCATTGTATGTCTATATGATTAGTGATTGCTTGCATAGATATCATCACTAACTGTTTCTTTCCCCTAGTTTCTTGCACTACAAGCTTCAAATCAAGCTTTACATTTAAGTGAAGGAGCAGTTGAGTTTTCAGGTTTTCCTGACTTAAATCCTGATATTAGATGTGCTGGTTTTACCAGTCAACATATCTGTGAGTGTGGTCCTCCTCCCTAGCAGACCACTCAGTAATAATGTATTTGCTTAAAACCACATTTTCAGTGGTGAGCTCTATTATAGTCCTATGAAAGAACAGAATTCAGTATTAATAGAATTAAGATTACCCTCAGCTACTCTAGAGTAGCTTTTGCAACTAATTACCCCCTAACCGGCGTCAGGTTTGTTGTGCTTTGGTTGTGCTTTGAGTGTCCTGAAATATGCACCTTTCTATCATTAAAGATGCTACACAGTCACCCAGAGAAGTGCCCTTTCTAGATTAAACCAAAATGATCACCCATTCCCTCTGTTTCACAGGGATATGTTCCCACTTGGTCTGTCACTGATTACTGGGATACCAACTGAGTAGTTGAGTAGATTAAGTTTTCTCTTGGTCCTGATACTCAGGAACTTGTGCATTTTGGCCACTTCACCATTGCAGCAATTGGAAATTGGTGACATTTTATTGACTACATTATTAGAAATATCAAATCTACAACCTTTTCTTTTAGAATTATACCTCCTTTTTCTATATCAGTATTCTATAAAGACAAAATATCTGGGAATGAGGTCTTCAACTGAATATATCATCCCCTGGGATATATTTTAGTTTTAGGAGAAAATCTAAGGACTGTCACAAAATTTAATGAGGTTCATCTATTGTTACTCTTCTCACACTGTAACTTTATTTTCCCATTTTCAGTAAGTAGAGGCAGTAGCCTGAAGTATAATTACTGGACTAGCTAAATTGTAAATTTTTTTTTAGCTATTGATTTCTTAAAAATTTGTTTTCAGAAAAGCCAAGTACAAGCTGCATTTGCAGAGAAAAAGCCAGTGGGGCAAGGGGAGAGTGGGGTAAAGGAAGAAGGGGAGGAAATGTTATCCTGCCATGAAGATGGTGTTGATAAAATTTATTGCTAAAAATTTAATATGTTTAGGGCCATGATGAAATGCTTATCATCAGCTTGCATTGCCTGTAGTTCTTGCTGATTCCAGCCCGCTCAGCGTATCCTGGTAATGAAATGAAATGGCATGGGCCCAGTGCCTGCAAAGTAAAATTCATTTCATTAAAGTATGAGAGGCTTTCTTTTTCTTTTATTCCTTAAAGGCTAAACTCAGGGATATACAGATAACAAATCTTTATGGGTTTCTTCTTTTTTTTTGTTTTGCTTTGTTTGAAAAGTAATGGTTTAATATTTGTTACTAAAAGGATTACCAAAACCTTAAATTTGAATTTACTGGCAATGGGTCTGGTACATCCTTCCCTTAAACCCAGCTACGGTCACATAATTTCTATTTAAGTACCTATTTTAAGAAGTTCTCTTTAAAATCAATGTCATCATTGAATAAGTAATATATTGGCTTCTTCTTCCTCAATTCTCCTTATTTACCCAATTACCCAATTACCAAGCCATGGTGCTTCTAGCTTAATAATCATTTAAAGATTATAAAAAATCAACCAGGATTCATTATCCCTGGACCTCTCCACTGGGGCAAAAAAACCCCAAAACCACAAGATTAGATTTCTGATTTGACGAAACAAGGAATTTTTTTGTTTGCTTTGGGTTTATGCATGCAATATAGGGCAAGATCTCCACAGTTATCAATCTATGGACAAGCATAAATGGCACACATTAGACAACAGCTGAAATACCACATTCTCCCAAACATTACATCACAACGTTTTGTAATGTTCTAATGAACTAAATCTTGTTGCAACAAAGCTCATCTATGCAAAATATTAAGCTCTAGTTTTACTATGCTCTCCTTTCAAAACTTTTATTTTATTCTTCCTCCCAATAAAACTGTGTTTATTTTTACATTAAACCATACTTAACGCTTCCCAGAGTTACTGCTAGTTTTATAGTCAAATTCACCTTGCATTCACCCTACAAAACCATGTGTTTTCATTAAACTGACTATATTGGTGCATCAATATTTGGTCCCTAGTATTTCATACCTCTGTCAATAAGCTGAATGAGCCAAAAGTATCCATACTTCCACCATATAAAGAGAACATTTCTACAGGGATATGCATTCTATAATCAAATGTGCTAATCTTTCTTTTTTGGGATAAACCAGAACTGGATTGAGCCTGAAAGCTTTTGGCATTGATAACACAACCTACTGTTCAATTTGTATGAAATCCAGGTAGGAGCAGCAGAACTCTCCACTGAGGTGTTTTGCTACTTTATAAGAAAACAGACTTTTAAAAGCAGAAGATGAAAATAGTTGCATTAATAATCTTCTTCCAAAGGATGGATAGGTACAGTGATTAGAGTGTTATCTTAGGGCTTTAATGACCTGGGTTCAAGTTTCTGTTCTATTTTCCTTATCTCTTTGAGACACAAAGGTACACGTCTTGTGTTCCCAAACTAATACAAATACCCAGATGCTTATGCTTCCCTGTCCTTGAAGATACTTTCAAAAGTTTTTTGTCGGTTTGTTGGTTTTGATTTATTTTAAGATTAACCAAAAGTAACTACTAGATACAGACTTGATCCAACTAAAATAAATTAATTCCAAATGGACAGCATGTCAAAATGATAATCAGTGTTCCAATGTTAAAAAAAAAACCCAAAACTCCAAACAAACAAAAAAATCTCCATAACTCTCTCTTGGAGAAGCTGAAATTCTTTAAAACTGTTTATTGGCTTTCTGGTAGTGTCAGGCAAAATACCTTATGGATAGAAAGTTACAGTTTTGTATTCTACATTTGAGCATGGTTACTTATATTAATAGAGCACAGCAACTAGGAATGCAATTCAGTCTTAATGGCTTAAGACATAAACCATTCTTTTTATATTTTTTCCCTCACACCAATTTATAATCCCACTTTTCTGTCATTTACCATTGTCAGACTCATTCTGAAGGCCCTCATTAGGGCAAATGAAGGGATAAATGGACTGCAAAGTTGTACAGTACCAATTTGGCCTTACCTGAATGAAAAGTTCAGCTAAATCTGACACTTTTTTTAACACTTTCAAAACAAGATTACCCTGAGCAAGGTGCTAAACATTTTAATTTTTATACAGGAATGGGTTACTTACCTCATTAAAATCCCCAGCAACAATTAATTTTCTGATTAATTTCTTGATACATATTTGCTGTCTTCTGATAGTGAATTACCTTGTTGGTATATTTAACACAAGTCTTTTGAAACAGCAACTGTCTACTTTCTCCTGTCATGTCCTAGGACCTCACAGGGCTTGTCACTTACTCATTTTTAAAGTGGACTATATTTCTGTAAATTAGGTCAACTCTTCAAAGGGTAATGCTTTATTTTAACTCATAATTCTGATACACTAAAACATCAGACATACAGCAGATCATAGCTGCTACAAGTCCATCTGACCTGCTTTCAGCATCATTAGAAGGATGATGACACTTAACTGCCTGCTTCCCCCAACAATGACACTTCCTTTCATTTAGACTTCGGATTGCCAGCACTGTTACTGAGTCTAAAGAACCAAAAATACCTTTTAGTGCATTGCAAAGTGCAGTCTGCCATTAGAAAAAAATGAAGTCCTCAAATTTGTTTGTAATAGATCTCTTCCATCCAGAACAAAGAAAGGAATAAGAAGGGAAATAGTTTTCTAAACTCCTGCAATGAGATTGGAAAATCAGGTTTACAGACTGTATGAATTTGAATGTAATGGCAATTATGGAGAACAGGCATTACTAACCTCTGATGTGTATTTAACAGTCTATATTTCCTCAGAAGGGTGACTAGTTGTTTGTTTGGGGTCTTTTTTGCAGAGCTGGAAAGTAGAGGGATCTAAGTATAGTAACAAGAGTATCAATGGTTTGGTTAGCTGAAATACATAATAGCAAACACAATTACTAGGTGCTTAACACTGAGCAAATACAGAGAGCCATGTTGATAAGGGCCAAAGGAACTAGAAAAAAATGGAATGGGAGGAATCAGTAAAGAAAATACCAATCTGCATTCTGAAGGAGACACTAAGAATGAATAATGTGGGAAAAGATCTTTCTCCTAAAAATGTTTTCTGCTAAGGCTAGACATATATTGGAGTGTGCAAGAAAATGCACCCTTCTCCATACTGCAATAGATTCATAGATACATAATAAATACAAAAAAGATTTCTTGTTGCAGCTTCTCTATTAAAAAAATAAAATATTTAATATATGTAAAAACAATTTTTAAAAATCTGCTGAAATTGTATCTACAACCAGACTGTAAGTTGCTGCACTTATTGATGTATCAAACATTTATGATTAATAATAATCTTCTCATGAGTGAGTTAATGTGCTGCAGATTTCAGAGTGAGTGAAGTCTGTCCAGGTTAAGTGATTCACTCTGCTGATTATTTTCCCTCAACATGAATTTGAGGAGATATGTTGCCTCTGGAATTAGTTATCAATAACTGCTGCTACCTCCAGGCACGGCTGAGAGCTCAGAGCCATAAAGCAGGGGAGTACTGCACAAAAAAGAAGTACTGTAAACACTGCAGTGAGGTTTATTGAAGAAGTCTTGATTACTGTGACAGTAAACTCCTCTAACCACTGCCAGCACAGTGAAAGATAGTTACAGAATTTATCGACTTCTGTTCAAACTAAATATGTATCTACCCTCACTCTTCATTTTTATTTTTCTTCATCACCCAGAAGAACACAATTTTTTGGTTTATCACAAACCTTCTGTCTGTTCTGTCCTCTGAGTCATTTGTCACACTCCTCAAGGTCACAGGGGAGTCTCAGTGGGAGAGCATGTGTGCTGATTGATTGGTACTATGATGCTTATGTCTACCGTGGCTGCTAAATGAGCTTCTTTCCCTTCTCCTCTTACCCTCTTTGCCTCCAAGCAACAACTTGATTGAAGGCAGGGAGGGGGTGGAAGGAAGAGGGAGGGAAGACCTCAAAGAAAAAAAAAATCTCACCTACAAATTCAATTAAGAATGTTCATAAAGCAGTATTGTGCCTGGTGATCAACCTAACTTGTGTCACTGTCAGAGACTTGTACCTTAATTCGGGCAGAGGCATTTCTAATAACTTTAAAAAACAGACCATAATGGCCACTAATACCTGACCACTTTCTGGCTAAAAAATCCCCTCATATTTTCCTTTTAAAAAAAATAACATACAATAAGTTTGAGAGGAGTGAGAGAATAGAAGAGACAGAGACATACAGTGCACAGGAGAAAGAAAGAGAATAAGAATTCAAGAGCATAAATGAGAAAGGGAGTGAGTGTAAGAGAGATCGTGTAAACAAGGGAAAGCAAAGGAGCAAGAGCAAGAAAGTGAGTGTGCAAGGATAAGTAATAAGACATAGAGTGATAGCACCCACAAGAGAGCACAAGAAAGAGACAGACCACACCTGAGAAAATGTATGAAGCAGTGAGCAGGCACGGGAGAGTGCAGTATTGCACAGGATGAGTGTGGCAGGTACAGGGCAGGAGAATGTGAAAGAGAAACTGAGAGCAAGGAGGAGTGCAAGGAAGACCGGGGGAAATAAAGGAGGAGAAACTAAACATGAAAATTCTCGTCCTGAAAAAAAGAACAGAAAGATCCCCTTGTGGCTTACCAATACTTGCAATGTTATTTAGGGAAAAAAAGCCCACAATTTAATGCACCTGTTAACTCCTCCCCTAATATATATTTGTATATACAAAACTGGATATACATATGATTCTGTAGTGGATACTGACTGTATTGACAGACTAGGTGAAAAGCTGTGCTTCTCTGTGCTACTCTCTTTCCTGTTCATCTTGTAGAAACTCATAAACACATAAATACGCCATCAAACAGATTGTATCTGCAACACTCAGGGACTCAATTTAATTTCAGAGAAAAGAAATCTGAAAGATTATGACTGCTGAAGGTATCAGTGGTTTGTGGATTATCATAATATCTCTAATAAAAAGTTCCTAGATTAAAACAAAACTCACTACCATAAAAATGCTAAATTTAAAAAAAATCATATATATTAAATATATTTATTCTTCATAAGTGTATCTAATACCCAGTGTCTAGATGAGTGCTCTTCTGTCCTTCAGTCATGACACAGTGAAGAAATAATAGATATTGGTGATGAAAACAGAATGAGAGAAACTGTCATTCTCCTTTCACCTCACTGATTTGTCATTTCATGCAGTATAACAAGGTTAAAAATTTGCCAAAACTCCCAACCTCTCTCCTCTTTTTGTTACTGAGTTCATAATCACATGCAGCAGGATTATTAAACATATTAACCCTTAAGGGTTTTTCTAAATCATCTCTTAATGACTGGCAGGTTGTATCCATCTTCTGGGCACAATTCTGCCTAAGCTTTAAGAAAAGCATGACAGGGGTCTTAATTAAATTAAAATTCCCAGGTTTGTTCATTATCAAAAACATTGGAAGTTCGCAAGAAACATGAAGGTATATTCTCTCTTAAAAATCTACCAATATTGTCCTGGGTTCTCTATGATCTACATAAAAGTGAAAGATATCATTATCTCCTGAATTAGTCATTAACAAAAATAAGACAGGTTTTGTGTCATTAATACAGCATAGCAAGCAAAGGTTCAGCTGCAGCCATTTGTGAATAAGCCACACAAAATTATCTTATATGAGGCACTGAAAATACATGGTTATAGAGAATTTACCATTTTCCTGTTGAAAAGAAAAAAAAAAATATATATCGCCACTGCAAAAACAGATGTAGTATTAGTCCACTTTTAGTGAACTAGAATAGTAATATAAAGTTACAAAAAGTCCTTTCTATGAAACTACCAATTTTATGTGCAATGACAAACTTACACAATTAAGAACACAGGAATAAAAGTGCATACAAATCTTTAGAGCATTCTTACTACTTAAGCTGAAAAATACATAGAAACTGTTCCCAAATCTCAAATTGTTCAATGAACACTTAAACCAGGCATGAAAAGAAATTGATATATGATTTACTATTAAAATTATCAAGCTGAGTAACCAGTTACACAGAACAGATGTCAAAATCTAAGCACTTAAAAACGACTAAGAGTATACAGTTTTGAAAAATATTGCTAAGAGAAATATAAAGAGATATAAATGGCTTGTTGAATTCTTCAAAATTTAAAAAACATAAAAAGGTAAGAAATTATGGACAAAGCCTCTAAGCACTCACTTTTATTTTTTAACTGAGAAAAATAATTTTCACAAAAAATTGATTTTGCGTTTGTTGTGAGACTTGCATAAAATCTAAGACCTCAGGTTGTGTAAGCACATTAAATATTTATGAAGAAGATCTGAAGTTTTCAGTAAAATAATTTGGATTACCTGACAAGTCAAGAATGATAATAAACAGAATGTCACCAAATAAGGCATTGCAAGCCTCTGTAAATATAGTACAGGATACATTATGTACACTCAAATGAAAATTACAGGAACAGTCCAACTATAAAGAAGAGCAAGGATTGATTAAGAAAGTCCCCAATGTATAAGTTGATATTTTCTAAGTATTTTGGATTTTTTTAATATATGTATAAATTATGAAAATCATCTTTGTTATTTTTGGGGACGTTTTTTTGATTATTTTTTCTTTTTATATTATTTATTGTTTCTTCTGTGCAAGACAAGAGGTAACAAGAGCCTGGTACCAAATATTAAAAAAAAAAAGTAAACCCTGATTATGTATATAAGCATATGTGTAGTTTCTTTGCTCTGACAATATAAACATCTGCTTTGGGACATTTTTGGCTACCAACTGCAGCATACTGTTAGCTACTTTGTCTGTATGTCAGTGGAGAAAAGAGAAGTTGCACGCAATAAAACCCATAAGTAATCAGCAATAAAAAGAAAAATACTTAAAAAGAATCAATTTGCAGGGACAACCCAAATCTCAATGCTATCACAAACTAACTCACTCAGTTGTAAAATTATACCAGAATCTTTCTACAAGGAAGTCTTCAAAGCAATCTATCACTCCCTCCCTTAACCTAGGACAGATATATTCCAAGCAAAATATTTGTCTTAATCTTTCTGCTTCTATAAAACACAGAGGAAAATCAATTAATACTGTAATAACTTTTTTTTTAATGCTCAGCTTTAACTAAAATGCTTAGACTGAATTCTGGGGAGGGGAATATTGCTGTTATCCTTATTTCACTTCTTAATTCTAAATTGTTTTTTTACCTCTTAAATGACATCAACATTTTAAAAAATTTCAAACCTACTTTAACCTTGGAAATAATTTTACAATCTATTGTCCCTCTAAAACTTAATTATAAAATACTTGGTAAGTTTTTCATTACAAAAGGTCCAAAACAGGACCTCACTCTCACTCTGTCCATTTAAAACCAATCATCTGCAAGTAAAAGTTAACGGGAACTAACAAACGCACACCAGGAAAAATGTCACTATTTCACCTGAATTTTCTGCATTCTCAACGCCACACCTTTATTGTCTGTAGTGCATAGTTTACATTTAACCAAGTCAGACATGTCTTCCACAGTGACAATAGAGGACGTGTTCCAGTCTCAAATAACTGTATATTTTATCACATAAGAGTTCCTGCCTCAGCAAGGGTATGTGCTTTGAAAAAAAGCAGGAGCATTTTCTCAAACTCTCTCATTCCCCACTTATAATCATTCAGAACAAACAGCAAGTACTTTTTCTCAACTCCTTCCCTCAGCCAGGAAAGAGGCTTCGCTTCCCTCCCTCCAAAGCCAACAAATCTATGGTACATCAATAAGATATTCAGGCCCATGCTGCTCCCCACACTTGCACTTGTGGGACTTTCTGGAGCACATCTCCCATTAATATCCCTGGTCATGCACACGAAAAATAGAAAATCAAGATGGTTTGTATCTTAAACCTCTCAGCCTGCACTAATCTCAAGAACATATAGTTCCAGCTGCCTCACAAAGCCTCAAGGGCCAGTCCTGTTCCCTTCCTCTCACTCTTCCACGTTTTTCATGCTTAAACTATATTCCCATTTTATAAATTTCAATTCCCATCTTCTCTCTTCTCCATTCCAGTGGTTTATTACAGCTCTGGACAGCTGCACTGCAAGATACCTGAGCTGCCACTTGTTCTAAATCCTCCTCCTTCTCCACCTCCCACCCTCCCCGCTCTGTGCTCAATTCACACTGTGAACAGCTGCATCACAGCTGTCAGGGTGAACAGCAAAGATGTCCTTTTGCAATAAGATTGTGCCTGTGGCACACAGAGTTCCTTCGAACAGCTAATTAGCAGGAGAGAGTCCACAGCAAGGTTTGGTTCTGTCCATCAAGCCTGCTGCCAATGTCAACACCATCAGCTGAGCTGTCACGTTTGGTTCCTCATTTAGGGGACTGGCAAAGCCTCTTTTCATGGCTAAGGAAAGATGGTGGCATTTGGACAGTAGAAAGTGGAGGGCTGGGCACTGTCAGTGTTCAGTAAGAAGTGTTTCATAATGTTAAAGCCCTTTCTCTGCATATATTTTGTCTCTTCCAGCTAGCTCCTCTACTAACAACTCACAACTGACAGAAAAATAAGCTATAAAAAGCAAAAGTGAGACAGACTCATTTCTTATTATTGTAGAAACAGAAACTAATATACCCTTAACTGGCATTGTATTTGTGAAAATTAGTTTGGAAAATCTTTCTCTAAAAGAATTCATATCCCCCAATATTTTTATTTCTAATAAAAAACAACCAAGAGCATACAATTTCTTGCGGGATTTGGTTGTTTCATTTCTTTCAAGTTCCAGACCAAGGCTTGCTAGCACTGCAAGGACATGTGATTAGCTGAAGCTAAACTTCAATCAAAACGACATGTGGACTTCGGGAGCTTTTTTTTTTTTTCCCAAGAAGATGAAAATGTAGAAGGGAATAAGAAAGTAAATCTCTGATTAGGTGACTATAGAGCAAAAGTTTATGGGATGACCGTGGGGAGCTGCTGTATTTAATTTCAATAGCTTTTAGACATCTGAGCTGTCAAAGCTAAAGCACAATATTAAGCTACAGCCATTATTGTGGGAAGGATGCTATCACATCAGGAAGATGCTCTCTGAGCCCAGCCATTATGTCAACTTTTAAAATAGAGTGCATTTTATGCCTGTAAAATAACTTATGTTGGAAGAGAGCTGGTGTAATTGCCCAGTCTAACCACTTAAAGCAGAAGGTAACTTGAGAGCAAGACTGGCTTGCCCAGGGCCTTGTCTAGTCCAGTTAAGTTTGGGGAACGTCCATGGATGAAGAGTCTCCGTTGCCAGTTTTAGCTTCATGCAGCTGAGTACAAAATGGATCTTCTATCAAATCACACCTGGGAAAAGACTATGCCTGTGGCATGCAGAGTTCTTTCAAAGTCTGACCACCTACGAAGTCTTTGTTCTTCACAAAGCACAGGCATGCTGCTGCCCAAGTTCATGTAAGGAAAGGACAACTTTATCACAGATTTCTTAAGAATATCATAAGGCTGTGTGCTTTCAATGCAATATTTATTGAAAAAAAATCCCAAGCATCAAAAGGACTAAGATCCCACTTCAACAGACTATATAATCTGCTCCAAAGAAGATTTGCAGAAATTGCAAAAATGTTTTCACCTGGTTTTCCCCATTTTGTTCTTAATTGCATTTTTATTTCAGAGTAAATATTTTAAAGAGGCAAATCTCAGGTTTAGAATTAGTAGATATGGAGCCCAGCTGTTACAATGAATAAGCTTCCAATTTATTTTCCACCTTTTGTTTTTATCACTCAATTTTCATTTGATCCTGGTACATGAAGAAAGAGCAACTACTTTTGTTTTCACTTGAATGATTTGCCCATCATAGTTTAAAATCAGCTCCTTAAGTGACAATGTAAAATGTGTGGCACAAGCACACAATTTTTAGCAAAGGAAAATTGAACTAGGTTAAACAGGAAAAAAAAATCAGTATAGAACTATTAAAAAATAGGGTTTATATTAAAAAACATGGATGCAGAAGTACTACCAATTAAAATGGTGTATTGACTGTATGACTGTAATTGATCATCAACAAAATTAACCTCAGCTCACAGAATACTTTTTGTGATGTCATGCTTAAATTAAAAAGAAAAAGTAGGCTCTTTCTCTTGTTTGAGTCTTCTACTTGGTCATGTCCCTAGGAAGTCTGTTTCTGAGAGATGAGATTTTTATTTATTTTCTATAAGAAGAAATAGCTATTTAAATGGAATCAATTAAATTTTATGTGCACTACTGAGAAGTAATTGGAATGGGGTTATCAACCAGTTTCACAAAGGTACAGGCATATATCTAATTTCCTCAAAATCTGAGCTACATTTCCAGGTAAAATATGTTAAAAAGTATTTCTTCATTTCAGTCACAATTTTAGTCTTGATTTTAATGCTAACTTTTTTCTAAGCTCCTTAATTTCAAACATGTCTCCCAGACATCTACAACCAGGAATTTCATGCTTGCCCTTTCTGACAAATTTATGAAGGTAAAAATTGAAATTGGCATTCATTAAAATCTCTTTCCATCAATCCTTCAAACTTTGAGAACTTTGATTTTCATCTGACATTGATTTTTGGATTTCATCCCTACGAGGAAGAAGTCTTATCAGAGGCACTCATACAGTGCACACTGAATGACTTGGTAAAACTGCTTCAGCTGAAGCATCGAACACAGTGACAGGAACAGATATTGCATTGAAACACTGCCTAGTCTGACTTCCAGTGGCATTTTAATTATGCCATTTATTATATTATAATAATTAACATTACAGTATTTTGGACAAATTGAGTGTTTTACCCAATATTGTTTTTCACACTTTCAATTCAAAATATATGCCTAAAATGGACATATATAAAATTATTCTATATTTAATCTTCTCTTTCAAAATAGTTATCAAATAAAAATTTTAAAAGCTTTGTCAACAACCTTATGATTGTTACTCAGTTATGCTCAGTAGTTACTTCACAAAAGTACATCAGAAAACAAATTAAGTGCAATCATTTTACCTCCCAGATGAAAATTAACAATTCAGATCTACAGAAATAGCATAGAAACAAAAACTACTTTACTTCAGCTGTCAGCTAAAATCAGTGAAATGTAAAATAACGTTTTACATGCATAGAAAATATCTAAAAGCATAGGAAAAAAGAAAAAAAAACGCCAGTCATTTTCCCTGTATAATTGCAAAATAGAATTCCATCAAGATCTACAGAATACAAAGTTAAGCTATAGGTCCTGAGCCAGCAGTCACTTAGAACACAGATTTCAGGAGCAGAAAGCAGAGAAAGAGAAACCCCCACACAAACTAAAGCATGTGATATATACACAATATGTTTGTCCTAATCTGTGACATAATAGGCTAGGAACTCTTGAACACAGTATATTAGGACCAATCTTTTGTACACTGATATTTGAAAGAAATGGGTACTGAGATTAATTAAAATATTTTAGTTAACTAAATTATTTAGTTACTAGTGAAATTGTTAGATTTTCACCCACCCATTCACCCACTCAGTGGAAAAAAATTGTGATAGCAAGAAGTAAATAGTTTACTCATTACATTTCTGGGGCTGTCCTAAATTCAGCAGAATGAGGTAGCAGCTAAGGAAGAAGCACCACAGCCATGTATTTAAAATGTCTGAATATACAGATATTGTTGCATCATATACCAAAAGACACAAGCTAAACCAAGAAACAATTACTGCAACACCAAACAATGCAATTGTTTGGGGGAAGAAAAAAAGAGAAATGGAGAGGAATAAATCTATTTTGTTCTCTGTGAGCAAAACAGGGGAAAAAGTGGAAGCTTTAGGAACAGTCATTAGAGGAAAAAAAAAAGTATGCCCACTAGAAGGTTGTGAGTAAATATGAGTGAAATGGTATTTTTTTCCTCCATTTTCCAGCCACTTCTACTCTGCATTCAAATCCCAGTTGCTCCCAGACATAAAGTGAACTCCATTAATTTTCCATCTGCTTCCATATGCAATTAAGCTTTCTGGAAATAAACATTTTTGCATAAATCTGCAAGGATTTCTATTTTTGAATACTTGTGATTCACCCACTTACTACAGTGATGTGACCCCCTAATTAAGAATGCATTCTTAGATAAAGAGGAGACCTCCTGACATGAAAAAAAAACCCAAACATAAAAAACTTCTGGAGCTCCCAGAATCTGAACAAATTTGATTTTAATTTCATGAACTCCACACTTTTTCTGACTCACTCAATTATGCCCCTTCATAACAAACATTGATCTAGGTGCTTAGCTTTATATAGAGCTCTGTCTCTTTTTATGCTGGTTTCAGTTCCTCTGAATTGTGTCTCCTGTTTCTTTCAATCATTAGACTTGATTTAGCCCCCTTCAACTACAGAAGAAATCCTTGCTCATAGACAGATTGATTTTTTTGTGTTGACACTGAGTAAAATTTGTGCTGGTCTCATGGAAAACCACATGTGCATCTACCGAGGTCCCATCCTTTGAGAGAAATGAGATATGGCAACACGTTCACCCCAAGGTAGAAGTATTCCTCATATATCCATTTAGACACAGCCATTTACTTCACTGCCAATACTTCTAGAGTGATTTCTTTTTTCCAGAAAAAAATCTCTAAGTCATGTTTCTGAACAGCAATCCAAGGAGATGGAATTCAAAAAGAATTCTTAATTCAGACTAGTAAGAATTAATAATGGTCATCAATATTTACCTGCTTGAGATAAATAACAAAGTTTTATTATAAAATTTGGAGGTTTTTAAGTTTTTTTGTTTTTTCTTTTCAGAATAGAAGATCAATTCAATGCTTTTCTTAAAGATGAAAAGTAAAAACCCTCATCAAAATAATTATTTTAGAAGAAAATAACAGTAATAACTGTTCACACTTCATTTGGAAGCATGATGTTTAACGATATATACTCAACAGTAAAGTAATGAAAAACTCAGTATTAAAAAAAAAGTTCAATATTTAATCTGTAATTATTATTGCCTAGATGCCACACCAGCTAAAGGCAAATATCCTGTAACAGTTTTATTTCTCAAGAAAAGATCAAAATGTATATTAAAGAGAAGACCTTTATAACTTTGAGCTAGAAGGAAAATGAGAAAGGAAATACAAATTTTTACTGCTCCTTAATACAAAACTTACATTCTACTACAGATAGGACAGATCCCCTTAGAAATAATTTTTATCCTTTATTCACTGTACAAACAAGTATGTAAGAGAGGCAAACACTGCCATCTATTAAAATAGGATCTCTGAGCATATTTCCATGAGTGGCAAGGCAGCAAACCCAGTTTGAAGGTTACTAATTCACACTTCAAGATATTACATTGTGTTTGTATGCTGTTCCATACTGGTTTTTATTTGAGCATGCAGTAAAAACTGTTGCCAAACAGGGTTTGCCAAGAAGAACATTTATTGATGCAGTAAAAGAAGGAGATAAAAGAACTGCACTAATGTCTTGCTATACAAAGGTAAAGAAATGCAAGGAAAAACTAGCTTCTGAAGGACAGAGAAATTTTCACAAGTTTTTCAGGGAAAGTGAGTGCATGGACATGCATGCTTCATAAGCTATATTTCATAGAATGCACTTCAGGTTTGGAAGTACACAGAAACAGAGATTTAATCTTTTCTGGAAATTGCAAACCACAGAGCATTAAGCACAGTCACGCTAATAAAACAGAAAACACACACAATAAGAAATCTTTTTTAGCTTCTTATCAATTACTGATATTTCACTTTAACTTCTTAAGTTTCTCCTTTTCTGTTTTAGACAAATGCACCTTCAGACACAAAAAAGGGGTCTGAAGGAATGTAGAAATCCAGAAAAATCCAGATAATATTCTTTTAAACATGACTGGATGAGCCAACACTTTCAACTACATGCTTCCTGCTTTGCCCTGGAGGGAAGGAAAACAAGCAACAACTGCCTCTCCAAAGGGAGAAATGAGGAGAGGGAAGAACCAAATGAACCAAAGCCAGCACTGAAAGAGAACTCTATACTTTAACCATATTTACAATTTATATTCCCACTGTTCTGCCTACACTGTAGTCCCAGGTGCTTTCGCAGTCAGACCCCAAATATAACCTTGGGCAGTGATGGCAGTGGAACTAGCTAAGGACAACTGTTAGACCAGTGTGCCAAATCTCCCAAAGGATGAGGCGTGAGAATACTTCAACCCACACTGAACACAACATTGCCATGGCTAAATTGGCATCTGCTTGATCAGTAAGGTGTATACATTTGCTGCAATCATGTTGCTGGACTACAGCAACATGGTAAAATCAACCTGATGTATCACTAGAGGTGTTGGGGCAGGTTTTTTATTCTTCCTCCAACTTGGGGAGAAAAAGAAAGAGGACTAGTCTGTCTCTACACCACTCACATTCCTATTACTGCAGTGATAACAGGCAAACCCACTTTTCAAATTAATCTACAATCTAGGGGCTTCTTAACTCATATCAACCAAAAGAAATGTATATTTTCATCCCATTCCTTTGCTGTCATTGCCAAGGTAACCAGGAAGATCTGTTTAGTCTTACAGTGCACAGTTAAGCATTCCTAAAGAATCCCAGATCCAGACTTAAACTGCTTTTGGACTTCTATGGGTAAATCACCTCTAAGAGGTCAAGTTAGTCCAGGAGAGTCAGAAGATATAATCTGACTGTCATGCTTATGCTGGAATTTTACATCTGCGTGTTTCCAGCATTTTTGGCTTGTATAACTTTTGTGGACCAAGGAGGATGCACAAAGGGAACAGGACATATTTGGTGGTAAAACCTGCCTATAAGCATAAAACACTGAAAAATGCCAAATGATAACTAAGGATGAACTACTCAATTAACTCAAAGCAAGTAAAAAAATATAAGCTAAATTAATGAGTGTCTAGGTATCTTCTGAAATCTCACACCTGCCAAAACACATTCTAGTAACAATTGGACAATGGTGTTTGACTGTATGGCAAACACTGTTTGCCATACTAAGTGTAAAATTAAGTAGTCTAATACACCAATTTTAAATCTGAGGAAATAAGTAAGAATGTATTTTTCAACTTTTTATATTAAGCAACCCATTTAATGAGTAGTTTCTCTTATAAGGAAAAAAGCTAAGTTGAGGCACTCCCATCTTGTGTTAAGTAAGCAATCTCTAGCTAGAGTTGGGAAGCACCTAAAATTCAAGGATAAGTTTTTAATCAAATGGAACGTCAATGTCAAAGAAAGGCAATCACAGTATTTGATGAGATGACCAAGTTGAATACTATTGGCAAATCTGCTAATGTTGGAAGGTTTTAGGAAAGACCTATGTAGCACTTCTCAATAAACTACGTGCTTTAAATATTTAAAATTCTTGTGTAAATGAAGACTATCCCATCCTGTCAATGACATTTACTCTGAACTCAGTGTGCTTGTGACACAATGTTTAGGATGTAATGTGGATCTGACCAGGACATGCTCAGTGGTTTTTTGTCAGAGAATTCTGAAAATCAGATTACTGAGCTAAACAGAAAAACAAAACCCCAAAACTTAATAAAATTGAATAGCACTACAAAGACTCTAGAAGAAATTTCCAAAACCAGAATCTAATAAGACTTTCCAAGTTTAAGAAGTTCTTTGAACTGCTTGACTGAAAAGCAATATTTCTGAAGCATCTTTTCAGGACCATTTTACTTCATGGCATTAATATTAAAGCTTTTTCTCCTTGTCTAATTTCATATAACTAATATTAATAAATTAATAACCTATAGAAAGCACAGTAAAGTAACACACAAAAAAAGGGATTGAAAAACAGGCTGAAAATGGTAACAAAATTAATGAGGATACAGCAACATAAAAGAGAACCCTTGAAGTGATCAAGGAGAAAGTCAGTGACACAAACATGAAGACTCCCTAGAAACATACCTCATAATGTCTTTTTCCAGTCTTCTGCAAATGAGAAATTATCACATAGGGATTTCGTGCACAGTTGTGAGAAGAATACTGTCAACTTCGCTAGGCTGATTTGCACCGAATTTGACTGCCAAATGATTGTGAGAAACTAGTCAGCTAGTCACAGCTCAAGGTGATTATCCATAACGAGCTTCACTGCTGAAAAAAATAACATCAAGTGCTGCACACAGCAAGTCACAGAATTCACTGAAAATATCTGAAAGTCAGTCTGAAAGTCCAATAATTTTACATGGGGAAGCTTAATGGCTCATAGGAACTCAACGCCAGACTATGGATTTCTCTTAGAGCTCTGCTTAGTCCTGCATTACTCTACACTGACTATACATGAAGTCTTCACTGACAGCTTTCTAGGAAATTGTGTGCCTTTCAAGCATTTCAATTAGATTTCTGTTGCTTACCACATACACGGCTATGTGTTACGGTTCTTCAGCTAATACAAAACGTGACTGCCTAAGAGAATAAGGGAATATTTAAATGCAAGTATCTCACATATTCTGTTCTTTCCTGTTTCTATATTCATGGAAAGACGAGGCTTTGCTCCCCATCCAAAGACTATCAATATATCATGACCTATTTACATCAGTTACTGACCCCTGTTCAGATGACAGCAGTCTTAAATCCCAAAAATAATATGAATCATAAAAAGAGATAATATGTATTTGGGTCATGGACTGACACAACGAGGCCACAAGCAGGGCACAAAAACAAGATGGGAGCTGTAGTTTTGACCTTAGGGTGGTCCAAATTATTGACAGAGCAGAGCTCAGCATACATCAGACTTAGGACTTACATTCTCCCCACATTTTATAAACATTTCTTCTTCTCAGCTAGCAAGTGCAACAAGACTGGAGACTGAAAGAAAAGACACCATAAAAATCTTTGTTCGTTCAGAATAATTGAATGAATCCTTGCCAGACTCAGATCAAACTTCTCCCAAAATGGTATCTCAAACCCCAGTCCACCTACTTAGGAAATACGTCTTTAAGGATTTTTAATCACTTTTTCTTATGATAGAAAATATTTAACGACAAACATATAGGATAAGAAAATTCCATAATGACAAATATACTAAAAAATTATTTACCAACTTCAGTCCAGTATTTCTTTGCATCAAAGGTCACTGAACAGGACCCCTACATTCTACTTACTTGACAGCAAATAGTGCAATTTTGCAGCAATATTGTAAAAATTTAAATGTTTTCTTTTGAAATACTGCTGCTTTTCTATCTCCTGAGAGAGACACAATGAACCCAGAGGTCTCAGTCGTTTGAGTAAGCTCACTTGCCTCCTATAGCTGCTCATTTTCCTGAAGAGCATGTAATTTCTTTGAAGGATCTGCTAAATTGTAACAAACAGTATTTGCGAAAAGTCACAATAAAACACGAGATTTTAAAATGTCATTAGATAGTACTTGGAACTTGTCAGATCCCACACAATTCATTCCCCCATCCAATGACACATGATATTTGGCACACAGTGTACTTATGCTTTTTGTTTGTAAAAGAAAGAAAATTTTTCCTCCTGTGTTTCTGACCTTTGTTCTTATTATAAAATACTCTTTCCAATTGCACTGAATTTTGCAAAACTATCCCTTGTGAGTGATGCCAGAAGGATGTTGTCCATCTTCTGGAATGAGATATTTTAATTTATGCAGTCAGCTTGTGTTTCAAACTCTACTTAAAGAAGAAAAGACTAGATTTAAAAAACAGTTCAATACAAGGAAAAAAATGCATAGCTCTTTATTTTTTATCTCAGGATTATCTATGATATATAATCAGTTATTAAATATAGCCTAACAGAGAAAACAGCTTCTCTAGACAAGGTCCGAGGTTTCCTTCTCAGTACTGGAACTCAGCACTTGTGGGTGAAAAAGGTGTTGACAAGTGACTGAAAAAAGGTAGGATAGCTTGAACTTCATTGTACTTCATGATGCCTGCTACAGCTTTTCTGCAAGGTTTATCCAGCTTAAAATATCATTGTTATTTTAAGATCACTAATTAATTCCCTTATAAAAAAGTCACTCAATCCAGGAAGGCATTTCTTTCATTTTAATTACATAATTACTATTTTCAGTGATTGGCAAAAGTTCTTCCAAACGCTATATTCAATCTGTATTCAATCAGGGACAATCTGTGCTGCCTACATAGCATTACCTCATCTCACTAGCTTTTACAGCAGCTACACACTATCTATTGAGATTTTAGGATGTAATTTCCTATGAATGACAGAGGCTGATAACAATCCCAGTCATGAAATTGAGAACAATATTCACTTGCTTTTTAGAATATTGAATATATTTGCTACATAAATTACACAAATAATTGAATATTTTTGTTTAAGAAGCACTCAATGCCTGTACCCTGCTAGAAAGCAATAGCAGAGTGCATTGTTATTTAGCTGCACCATCTACCCTTCCTACAAGATCAACATTGTTCATGAAAGATCAATAGAACCATTATAAAATGTGTTTTCTATAATTAAGGAGGCAGGAGTCTTATATTTATGCTGCAGGATGCATTAAAATACCAACAGACATCAGGACTGAGTTAGCAATCTCTCAGCTACACCAGCTATTCCTCACTAAAACATGTTTGACTTATTTATTTGATTCAATTTCTACTCCCTCATTAAGAACCCCATGCTCTAAATTTAAAAGCCCTGCAGGAAATACATTTTTTCACATCCTTTAGTGAGGAAAGAGTATAAAGAACGTGGATTGGAAGGAATAGGTACTCCAAGTTCCTTAGAACACAAAGTGGGAAATTTCTTCAAAACTAAATGGAGATCAAAATAGAGGGGTCTGTGGGAGGAGGAAGGTAATCAAACAACAATTTGCTTATGATTAGATAAAATACACACATCCCATACATCTGTATTTATATAGCTTTACACCTGAAAAGGATATTACTACCATCACTAGCCATTTTATTCCTGCAAAGCACTTACCTGACTTTTACATTTTTATGGTGTTGAAACCTTAAGATGGAAAACCATGATTTCCATTTTGCTTATTCAACAACTTGCGCCAATAACAATTCTGACAATGTTCTCAAAAAATGTGTATATCAGGAGAAGTATGTTGATTCTTATCCGCTGTGCCTGATGCACACTCAGTCAAGTGTGGTACAAGTTACATACTACTGAAATATATCTCAACCAATCTGAATAAGCACTTTAAAACTGCTTATTAATAAAAAGTGTACCATCAAAGACTGTTGGACCACAACAGCAAATAAATAAATACAAGTAAATACCCACTGACTTGTATAGTTGCAAAGATCACAGGATAATAATACACCAAAAAGCAGACCATTTACAAACGTGTATTTTATTTTTATATCATATATTAGTAGTTAAGTATCACAGAACCATGGAATGGCTTGAATTGGAAGGGACCTTAAAGCTCATGTAGTTCTAAACTCACTGCCATGGGTAGGCACACCTTTCACTCCTTAAGAGTGAAAATTGCTCCTTAAGAGCCCCTTCAAATATGGCTTCAAAAATCTCCAGGGATGGGGCATCCCCAGCTTCTTGGGGCAACGAGTTCCAATGTTACACTACCCTCACAGTAAAGAATTTCTTCATAATGTAAACCTCTCATTTTTCAGTTTAAAATTGCTTCTTGTCCTGTCACTAAACACTCTTGTAAAAAGTCCCTCCTCATCTTTCTTTTAGTCTCCTTTCAGGTACTGGAAGGCTGCAATTAGACCGCCTTAAAGCCTTCTGTTCTCCAGGCTGAACAACCCCATCTCACTCAGCCTTTCCTCACAGGACAGCTGCTCCATCCTTATAATCTTCTTGGTGGCTCCCCCTCTGGACTCTTTCCAGGGCGTTTGTATCCTTCCTATACTGGGGACCCCAGCAGAGGGGCAGAATCACATCTCTCACTGTGCTGGTCACCAAACTATATATCACTGTACGCAGCTATGTAGTTGTACAAACTATTGTTCCAATGTAGAAAAAGGCATATTACAAGAGATGAAAGCAGAACAAGTCACAAAAGGAGCAATTTAGAAGCACTTCTAGGGCACAGAGGGCTGGTGTTAGGAGAGCAAAAACCCACCTAAAGCTGACACTTGCCACGGACATAAGAACAACAAGAATTTCTGTCACGGTGCGGGCAGTGAAAGAGTGAACAACAAAAATGTTGTACTGTTACTGAATGGTGTGGGTATCTTAGTGACAGCAGGCACAAGCAAGGCTGAAGTACGGAGTGCTTTCTTTGCCTGAGCCTTCACTGACAAGGGCTTCCAGGTCTCTGTGAAGAGGGATGGTGGTCCCAGTGGAAAGCAACTACCAGCAGTGGATAAGGATCGAATCAGGAATATATGTCATATTAAGAATAACTCTCTTCCTTTAATTCTGAAACTGTGACACTAAAACTAAATTGAGACATAAAGATACCAAATAATGATAACATTTTTTTTTCCCACTGCATGTTTTATTCCAAATTATTAGAGTAATTTTAGAACACTCTGGCTCCATGGCATATGTTCATAATTAAACACACCTAAAAATATCAGGGAAAATTAATTTAAACCAGATCTAATTTTAAATACCTTGTTCAAAATTGAATTTTGAAACAGAAAAAAATAAACTAGTATTCCTTGACAATACTTAAATTAGAACTGAAGTTTAACAATGTATTTGTTACACACGTAACAGCCAACATACTGCAGAAACATAAAAGAAATCACTATTCAGTTATCCATTAAAAATAAGGGCTTTCAAATAATACACTAAATGTACAATTACAATGGAATTGTTGGTGAATTATTTAAGAACTGAAGAACATTTTGAAAGCAACCCAGCAGATTCCTAGTAAATGATCTGCAATATGCAAGCCATATCTGAGCTAAAATGCAACAAAGCATTAAGTGTGACAAAGGAAAAAAATGAAGGAAAAGAAAACCACAATTGGAGAATGGTAAAAAAAACTCACATTTAGGAAAGTCAATCTTATATTTCAAAATTCAAGTGCAGAGATTGTTCACATTTCACTGCTGTCCATTTTTCCATCATACAATATTCCAACTAGAATCTTAAGTCACTATTCACAAAGCAGAAGGAACGCAGAAACATTTTGATATGGATCACATTTTTCAGATATTCTCTGCCTGTTTCTCAGGTTTCAATGGTTTATAACCATTGTATTTGACTTTTATACCTTTGTTCTTGTCCATGGGTATGCATTTAAAAAAAATCTCATCAAAACATACTTTGAACAGTAATGGGATCTGCCTTGCTATTTCCTCACCTGTATGTATTTCCTCGCCAAAAATTTATTTCATAGAAGGAAAATGCAATGAAAGGTTTCAAATGGCAATAGGATAACATCTCTACAGATCTGCATTACAGATCACTGTGATTTCCTTGATATTAAGCTTAAAATAAATTAACACAAGAAATGTAGGCATTTGTAACTTTACAACCAGATGAATAAAAATGCCATTTTGGTCCAAATAATGTGTTAGGAAGAAAACATCAGATATATTTGTTGATAACTAAAGGATTTCATTCCATTTGCTGCTAAATAGATTAACTCTATTAAAAAACTGAAGTGTTTTGTGTAGTGAACATACTATTTGTATTGTACAATTTTATAAACTTAGATTTACACTACAGAATTAACTCCTTTGAGATATTTAATATGAGATATGACCTTATCACAGTGCTAAAATATCCCAGCCTGCTGTGCAGACTATTCCTAAAGAAATTTATTTCTGAAACAGGTGAAGTACGACACTGTAATACTGAGATCTGATTAAAATAAGTGATTGCCTATCTAAATATGGAAACTAGCTGTATTTTAGCTCAGAGTTCAAATTTACCTCTTGCTAAATAAAGCTGTAATATCTTTTTAAGCACCCCACATAATCCATAAGCAGATGAATTTCAGCAGTTTTAACAGATGTGATTGGACATGTAAAAAACAGTTCAATTTTTTCATTGCACGTGTTTAGAAATTAATGGAAAAAGAAAGAAATTTTATTTATTTTTGTAGATTTTAATAGTGTATTAGGGTCTTATAATGAGGGATATTCTGAGCACACACACCAAAAAAACCCAGTTCATTATCTGCACAAATACATGTGCACACCCACACAAGTGTTCATTTTAGACAGAGCATACTTTATTTGGACCTTAGGACAGTGAATGTGACCAGAATGCAGGTGACATTTTGAAGTAAGTTGATTCTCAACCCTTCACTATGTAAGATAGGAATATAATGAATATTAAAATCATCTTTCTATACCATCTTAAGCTTTCTTTTCTGCCAGCTTGGTACCACAAACAATTGCAAGCTTCAAGGGGTGAAAAGATAATAAATACAAAGACAGGAAGGCATTCATTATGACTGAAAAGCTTGAGGGTTTTTTTTTACTAAGATTAGTGTTCTTTCCTTCATTTTAAATCCACAAAAATCTAGCCCACTATGAAATCTTAAAATCTATGAAGTTAAAAGGCATGCCAAAGCCAAGGTCTATTCCTTCAAGAACAAAAAAAATCCATCTCTAAAATGGAGGGGAAAATACTACAGGAAACTAAATTGAAATCCACTCTATCTTTTTTCAGAGCACAATTTTACTTTTCTTGTTCTTCTGATGGAAAAAATCAAATTCATCAAATCATTGATAGTCTTAGAGATTTCACTTCACTACCATTAACGATCTGGTAAATCATCAAGAGAAAAAATAATTAGTTTCAAGATTCAAAATCAAAAGTATTATATAAAAATATTAGTTATTCCATGTGCAGAAATCAATAGCCTTTGACTTTCACCAAGTGTGAGCCACTTAATCTTTCAAAATCAAAGTACCAGAACACATCTGGAGAAAAGTTTATCTTTCCCAAAAAGAATTCTAACCTGTTTACTGGAATTCTTTTCTCTTTTGCTTTGCTTTGTTTGATTCAGAAGAAATTAGTAAATTGAACAACGGATTTAACTTTCACTGTGAACCAGAATCAATAACTTATACAGTGTTGCATAACACAAAACTCCCCCTTATCCTCCCATGGAGCATGAGGGGGAGTTTTGGGAGAGGAATGAATTCAGAATTATGCCCTCAGGCTTTACTCACCCCTTATTTGGAGCTCCAGTGTAATTGTAAGTGACTTAAAAAAGGCCAAAAACCTGCTCCTGCAGCAGTCCTTTGACTATAGAGCTTCTTATTCATGCTCTTCAAAATCATATTAATTCCAGTATATTTTCAAAGGGAGACTGAAATCTTCCTTCAATTCCACCATTCATAGGGTCCTCTCACATGACCCTGTTCATGTCTCTTTTAAAAAGAGCAGTGATGGCTGGACTATGGCTTTGATCCTGTCACCATTTTTTTACATTCTAGCAGTGCAGAATTGATATAGTTTCAGGGGCTGCTTTGAGAGTCTTTTTGTAGTTGGGAGTTCAATAATTCCTGCATTTAGGTTGCAGGAGGATCAAACCACAGCAATCTTTCGGGCAAGATCCTTATCTTGATACAGGTACAGTCTAATTCCAGTCATGAACTCATAATAAACTCCAATACTTTGTCTTTCATCTAATTCTCCTATAAAAGCTTGATATCTCTTAAAGAGAATATCCTAAATATATGTGAGCCACAGTACTTTTCACATTTACTGAAAACTGATCTCACAAGCTTGGAGAGAGGAATTTCTGAATAAGAGATATATTGTATGGGGGAGAATCTATAAACTCACCCACAGAGGAGAAAAAAATTCTCTTTGAAATCCTTTCTTTGTTTTAGGCACAAAACCTGTACAACCTCTGCACAGCAATTTTTAGAGTTTATTCTTTAAATCCAAGGTCATGTAGCCATAGCAGCTAGTTCATGCTCAGAGGGGAGGTAATCATCCTCTGTTCTTCTCAGCAAGTGCTCTTTGCTGAGGTCAAAGAAATGGGGCAATGTAACACTAGAATCCATTACAAATTAGCATAATGTCACCACCTCTCTCTGTGACATTTAAAATGAGCACAGATGAAGGACAGCGTGGAAAACAATGCAATTGCAAGTATCTGGATCTAGCAGCAGTTCTGGAAAAGGACAAGGAACTGGAATTGCCTGCAATGAATCCTTTAACAAACTCCAGCATTGCTGTCTTTCTCTGACCTATCATTAAACAGATAAATAAAAACAAACAAACACAAATAAACAAACCATCAAAGCCCATCAATTCCAGTCAGACACTCACTTTCGAAGGCAGGAAATCTGAATGAAACACTATCACAAGTTTTCATCATGTTCAAGTACAAAAAGAGAAAATAGACATAAAGGTGAGAAGAACACCATCTCAGTGCCACAATACAACACCACTGTGAGGCAATCTGTGAAGATGAGACCAATCTCTGTCTGTACACTGACATCTAGTCAGACTTTAACACTTCTGAACATCTGAAAAAGAGGACACAAAATATAAAGAAAAGGGAAAAGAAACATACAAACCCCAGAAAAATGTATTGCCTTTTTTTATACAGTTCAGTAGCAATTTCACAGTATTTTTTTTAATGAGCTATGCCCAAAATTATGGGGAAGGAACAGAAATACAGGACAGACTTTAAAACCACTCAGGTCCTTTTCAGTAAAAATTGGCAACTTCCATTTCATCCAATATGTCCTAAGATTTCTAGAAAAAAAAAACAAAAACCAAACAACAAATAAACAATCAAAAAACAAAATCAAGTGGAAGTACCTGAAAACTTATCTTAACATTTTCTGAAAACATTTTAAATTTTATGTCTTTTCTGAATCATGATAGCTAATTAGTTATTTGATTATCATAATCAGGAACACTAATCATCACAGTCTTGATGAAAATTCAGTGATTATCCCAAGAGGGTTACGGTCCAGTAAATGTGTTGACAGGCTATTTGCTATTGTAACAGCAATGCATTATGATAACATATAACAGAAAACAAAAGACAAATACAGATTAATACTATCCATAGAACTTCAATGCAAGAAAAAATGTAATGTGACCTTCAGGTCAAATTACATGCTTCCTAATGAAAAAATTCTTGTAACATCAGCTTTGCATTCAGAAGTCTATAGTATCCTAGTGAATGAAAATACATATCCTACTCAAATAGCCAGCAACCAGTGCCAAGCCACATCAAGATGTCTCCCTAAAATCCCCTCACACCTAATTGAAAAAATTAATCTGTTTTATTTTGTAGAAGTACAACCAAAATATTGCAAGAGAAAATAAAATGTATGAAACAGTATCTCTTCTCTTCATAAAGTTTTCCCTCTAAATCCTTCAAACACCTAAAAAACTATTTATTCTTTACAATCACTATTATATATCTTTACCTCTATATTATACTAACCGCCCTTTTGAGAAATACTTAGCAGTATCAGACCTTTTCTTGTGAAAATAACAACAGAAAACTGACATTTGCTAAACCAATTTTCCCCAAGAAGTTGCAGTTTGCTGGCCCACTTGAGAATTTATTTTTAACCCCATTCCTTCAGCCTATAATTTCTTATTTCTACTTTCAGTTTAACAAGCCGCAAGTGGAACTGTTCAGAGATGAAATAGTCATTGAGTAGCTTTAAAATACTAAATTACTATTATCTGCTCCATGAGTATGAACCCTTTTCTCTCCTTCACACTTGTGCCTTTTTATTTTTATTATTTTCAGCAGGTAATATTAAATGTCACCCAAGCTCTACAAAAATACCAATGCCATTACATTTTTTTTTTTTTTATTTTGTCTCCTTCGCCTTCAAGGCTAGCAGCTGCCAGAATTGTGGCTGTCAAAACTGGCAGCTAGGAACTTTTCCCACACTTGCCAAAGAGTTGATTTGAGATATGCAAATAACACTTCTCCAAAAATTGTCCAATGGGTCCCAAGAGGCACAACTGAGGTTAGATACTTCCTTTACTACTCTGTGAAGACACCGTATCTTCCCATCTCCCAGAAATAGAAAACAAGAATTCAAGACAAAGAAATGTCATTTTCACAATGACTTTGCATAGAGTAGCTGTCTGTCACTCTACAGTGTAAACGTATATGGCTTCCATTGTCACAGTACCCAAGAAATCTAAATATTTAATGTACATATACTCTCACCACAACTACCAAAAAAAAAGAAAGCATCATTGTATTTGAAGCATAAGAGACCACGACACAAAGATGCTAAATAAACCTGGTACAATAAACATAAATGTTATGGATTCCTATTAATGAATGGGAAATCTCACAGAACCTCTACTTCAGCTATAGAACATAAAGGAAAGCAATTGTACTTGACTCATTTGTCACACATTTGGCAAATTTGAAGAAAACTCCAGAAAACAAAATACATGCAGGTAGTTTATTGCAGAGATTTACTGCTAAACTTTTATATTTTTTACCCTAAACTTAATCTGTAAATTAACCTCATTTATTCTTCTCTTTCACTAAGCGGACAAGAAAAGCAGTATCATCATCCTGCTTGCAACAAATTTGTGCATAAGAGAGACACCATATTTCCTGAGTCTTCCTTTTTGTAAAATAAATAAAAAATGGATTGTACAGGTCACATCTTCAAAATCCCTCATCATTCTTATTCTTTTCTTTTGGACTGTCTTTAGCCTCTTCAACTCTTCTTTAAAATGTGATGACCAAAACTACTGAACATACTAGATATGGTCTCAAAAGCATTGACTTGAATAATTGTTTTTCAAATCTTGCACACAGTAAACATATTCATATATTCTACAGGATCACATTGTTAACTCATGTTTCATTTCTGACTGACTATAACCTGATTAGCCAGGTATTTTCACCTTGGGGTATTTAATTTCTCCTTTTTGAATGTAACAGTTCCCACAAATCTTGAACAAATGTCAGTTTGTCACTTTGAAGATGTCTTCCAAAATTTTTATTGCCAATCCCCAACCAGCCCTTTACACATTGTTAAAGCTTTGATTTCTAGCTGAAGCTTTTACAAGGATACATTAGTCTATCATCAACGTCATTAATGGAAACACTGAAAGCAATACTCTGCCCAAGACAGACAAATGCAAGACTGCTTACATGTTTTCATAATCTGAGGGAACACTAACAGCAACCCATTGCTTCTCATGCATCACAGGACAACAACGAAACAGAGACCAAGTTTGCCTACAGGAATATCATGTGTGACAGGATTAAAGAGTGTACCAAACCCCAGGTGTGTAACCTCTACTGATTTCTATGGATCTGCTAGCCTGTCAAAAATACTCTATAGGTAAATTCACTTCTTGTACATATTAAATGCTTGTTCTAGACTATTTCCAAGGATTCAGCTCAGAGTGGATATGACAACATGGGTCTGTTTTTCTTATTCTGAAGCCCAGAATCATCCTAGATCCCTCCTCCATGAGTTCTCAAAATGTGAAAGATTCAGAGAAAGCTCTCAGTAATTAATTTTTAATTTTATTAATTCATTTTTAAGGTCTTTCTTTTAGGCAGCCATACTTCAGCATGCAACTCCTCTAAACCCAATGTCTCCATGTTTTTCATGTACTCTGTGTACTCATTAAAATACTTCCATTGGGTATTGTCAAATAATTCTGCATCATGGAGCATGAGGACTGCAGTCCTTCAGCTTTCTCTACATTATTGTATATTTTCTCTCTTCTTTATATTTAAGGCCTTGAGCAACCTGGTCTAGTGGGAGGTGCCCCTGCCCCTAGCAGGGCAGATTAGGACAAGATGATCTTTAAGTTCCTTTCAACCTCTTAATGGTTAATGATTCTATGATTATATAATGGAAATGTAGTATTTTCTAATTTTTATAGGAATACAAGATTGACTTAACCTTTAATAATTTCTTTCTAATCAATTTCTAATTAACATAGGGGTTCCATTTTGCACTACTTTATGTTATCTTTATTTCCAAGTTATTTTCTTTATTCTTATGACTATTTATGTATATAGTTCTTCAGTGTATTTTGGTTTTGTTTGTTCGTTTTTGGTTCACTATTTTGAAGAAACTTGACTTGCAATTTGAATTCAGGAGTCCTGGGAAGCACATTTTTTAATACCCACTAACAAACAAAAAATAATCAAATTGTTTTCCTTAAAACTATAAAGAATAGATATACAGAAGATGGATACTAATGTAATGGGACTGCAGAAGACTTACTTGAAGGCTAGACTATGAAATATTCTAAAGTGTAACGATAACATGAAAAGCAAACTTATTTTAAAGAAACAGCAGGAAGGCCTAAGTACAATAGAAATTTTGCATTATTAGACAGCATATAATTTGTCTGATAAGCTACACTTTCACTTACCAAAATTTACATCATTAGCTACTTCACAGCTACCTGCATGACTGATCTTACTGCCTTGCAAACAGGAGGAGGGTAAAAATATTCTGTGGGGTCGCAGCACACTCAATCACATGTGAACAAACTGTACCTTAGAAATGGCAACCTAAACCTTAGATTGTGTCAAAGAAACTGTTTGTGTTGACACCATCGAAACCATTTATCATTGATCTCCAGCATTCCTGAGAGGATGGCCTGAAAATATTTTGGATAAGCATTAATTCCCTTGAATTTTCAATGTTTACAGTGTATTTTGTACACGACTAAACAAGACTGGAGTGATGCATTTTGCTGTCTAGCACAGGTGGTTTACCTCAGCAAATAATTTCTCACATTAATAACCTTTCTTACAGGAGTTGAGCAACCTTATATAAACACATTTGCACCTTCTATCAAAAATTAAAATATGTAGCATGATTTGACAATCCATCATTTTCCTTCCTACAAAAGAATAGAAGGTGCAAATCCCAAAAGTTTTACAGAAATTACTCATGTCTTCTACACAGAACAGAATTCTGAGAACACATGCAGATAAGATGTTTCCCACTGGGAAGGAATTGAAAATAAGACAGACAGTTGTCCCCATGCCAGCATGACCCCAACCCACCAAGAAATGCAAAATAAATGCAAAAAGATGCCATCACTTTATGAAACAGAAGAGGTTTTTTAAACTTTTCTTGGAAGTACAGGAATAGGGTCACGTTGCATTTAAGAAAGATGGACCTCAAGGGCCTGCAACTGTAGGAAAGTCACTTTTAATACGAAGTCTTATGATGAGGCTGTTACAGCATTAATAAGAAAGTGGACGGTTTTGAGGGTTTGATAGGTTCAAGAGTTTGAACATAATCCCAAATATTAATGGGCAATGTATACACTTCAATAAGAGAGCAAGAACAAAGTATGAAATTAATTCCTACAGTCTAAAGCCTACTTAACAATATGTCACAGCTGCTTTGTAAAAGCCCTGTTCATGTCTGCTAATAACATTAAACCCTACCAAATAAAGCTAGCGAGCAGAAAATTTGCGTTCCAAGACCAATTCCAGGACCTAAAATAAAGGATCATACACTGCTTAAAGCAAGATAGGTTGTACTCATTTTGATCAATACTAGCAGGATCACATAGCACAAGTGAAAAGTCCTTTATTTATTTTCTGTGAGCACAGCTAAAAAGAAAGACACTGGAAAACTGCTCCAAAAAATGACTTAAGCTGAACTATGCATTGAAAAGGAGGAAAAAAACTCCACAAACTTGTAATTTGAACAGGTTTTTATGTTATTGAGACCAAATTCCTATTCTTAATCTTTACTAGTGTTCCTATTACAAATTTGCTTCCATTTGGATAATATCACAATTGTAGGAATGTTCAATTTCAAGCAATCCAAAGTACAATTTAAAAGCTAGTATTTTATTCATGGTGGCTAACAAAATATGTGTTTGTAAAAAATCAAGTCCTTCTGGCTTAACTAGTTCTCAGAATATCACCTGGAGAGTTACCAACCCTGACCTATTCCTTTGAAAAAAACACACAACACAACTCAATATGTGAAATGCATGAAAGTAAACGTAAAATAATAACCTGGGTCAATAAGGCTTATTTATGGTTACTTGATAATCCATGACCAAAAAAATTCAGAACAAGTATACAGAAAAGCTTTCTTTGTCATGCCCCAGCTGTCAAGAAGCTTTAGAAGCCAACCAAACACCAGTTTCTTAATATGGTATGGATATGAAACATAATCCTCTACAAAACTACTTATATACTAAATTTAGTATTCATTAACTCAACAGTGGATGTAAGAGTGTTTTCATAAAAAGCTAAAAGAGGCAAAGGAGATGGATAAATAAAGATATGATTTACAGCCAGATTTGTATGAAGACTTTAGTAAGACTGAAAAGCTTTGAAAATATGCTAAACTTTGACTAATCACAGAAACAAGTTTTAGTTCAGACTCATTGAAACATCCAGCCAAAATCAAACAACTGCAATGAATGCATTATTGTCCTCTGTTTTGTAGCTGGAATTTCATAAAGTGGCAATCAAGCAAAGAGTGGAAGAGATTCAGATCCCCTAAAAAGATAGCTAATTCCCCAGTGATTCCCGCACATGACAGGTTATGACCCATGGGGTAGACAGAGCATAGGTCAACTGCACAGTTCAAGAAGAGCAGCATAACCAATGTGTCTGAATTCCACACAAAGTATCCACATTTTTAATTCTTATTTCCCAGATACAAACATTAGCTAAGAGACTTTTTAATTGTTGCCAGAAATGTAAAATTGCACACATACTTGTGACTCCACCATTATGCAAAATTCTCTCTCTTCTATCTGTTCAGCTAATTTAATAGGGCTTTAAAATTATGTCAGTGTAACAATTTTGTTCATGTTCATTCTGAGATAGGACTTAATAGGTTTTTCCTACCTATCTTCAGGCAGCTAACTATGGTATCTACATTAACTCATTTTTTGTTCTAGATTCTCGGCATGATTATTCCACCTAATATCTGAACCACTTTCTGTGATTACTTCTATTTTCATTTTAACTATCCAAGAAGTGTTAAGTTTAGCACTTCAACTGGCTACTTAATTTTAGAGGTACTCAAAATATGCCAGGCATGGCAAAATTCAGCAGATTTGTAACGGCCTAGGCTCTTCACCCTCATGGTTCTCTTATATCAGATAAGCAGAGGGTAGGGGGGCAAAAATTGCTTGGTGATTTAGGAATGTAACTTAGAAAGAACCACAAGCATGTCTCTATGCAGCACATCTGGTATCAACTGACTTGGAACAGGATGGAGGCAGTGCCAGTCAGAGCACAAAGGAGACCTCTTGCAGAAGGAAGACCTTGGACCTCTGGTCTCTTATTTCTTACTATTTTTTTTTTTTTTATTCTGCAAAACAGCAGCACAATTCTCAACCTTGACTTTGTACCAAATTTAATATTAGAGCAACTAATTGCCATATCGCAATAGTTTTCTCAAGTCATTCTGAAAATATGAAGAGACCTGGTGCTGGAGAACCTCTGGAGATTACCCAGCTTTGATTACAAAAAAAATAAATTTAGGACCTTCTCCCTAAAACCCAACAATCTCTCCTACTCAATACAGGCATGTGGATATAAGATCAATACTAACCCTGCATTACATTCTGCTACGGCTTCAGGGCTTTCTATGTGTATCAAAAAAGTAGATGGATCATCATATGGAACATCCTCCCCCTCTTCTGCACCACAGCAAAATCACAAACCCTCATCTTAGGACCAGAAGATTTTGCTCCTGCTCTGTGCTCTCCATGGTGCCCATGGGAGCAGCCAGAAAGTACACTCTTTGTAACTTTCAGTAGAGAAAAAATTGCATTTAATTCTGAAGGCTCAGTCCAATTCTGAGAGTTCATAACATAAACTGACTAGTAGAATTTTGTCTAGACTCTTCTCTCAATTTATATCAATTTTAATACAATCTATTTGATTAAGACTTATTTAATATATTTAATAAAATATCTATTAGGTGAGGGACTGATTTCCTAACATGGAAGGTTACTTACCTTGAATAATTTACAGAAAGCTCTTTTCTCCTGAAGACAAACTATAAACGCACTTCAAATTAAAAGCAAGCAAACAAACAAAAGAACAAGGGAAAGGGGAAAATGCTGGGAACTCAGAAGGGAGCTAGAAATATTGTGAAAGCAAAAGTGGTAATGAAGCAGAGAAGACTGGAGAGAAGTTGACATTACTGGAGGGCTCTCCCAATCAACAATCAAATGTGCATTTGCTGCAGTGGAAAAAGGAAGGCAGATTAGGTTTAAAGATGAATTTTGCAACAAACCAGGCTTCACGCTTTCTAACCTTTCATGGAATATATTTTTTGATAAAATTTTCTCCTTATAATGCAAACCCTTCAGATCCCCAAGAAATTCTCCTCATGCACCCACACTGTTTTCTGGCTTGAATAAGTTTGTTAGTAGATAAACACTGCCACTGCCTCATGCTTGAAAAGTTTTGAATGTAATTGACTGTCAATGATATGATGATTTATAATGCAATCTGCTGCTACTTCTGCTGCTGCAGATAACTCTAATTTGCCTCTATTGTATTAGATATGATGAACTTGACAATCATTTTCAATTTTCCTATTTGGCTTTTATTCAGGTTGATGTGGCCAGTAACAGTGAATTTTCATTGTTCTTCCCCTAAAGCAATAAAGGAACAGGAGCTTGTTTTGTATGAAGCAGTTGGCTTTTTCCAAAAGACTCATTTATTGTGTAATGAAGCTTCTGCCAAGCAAAACATTTACTAAAAGTGTGGACTGAAACTTCTAGTTTAAATATTTGTGGTTTTACTGAATCATATATTGACCAGGTTGTACTATACTTAAAAGATAGGTGATGGGGGAAGGAGCCTACAGATATAATGGACAAGGTACAAAGCTGGTTGAGATTACCCAGTTCCTTAATTCTGATCACACTCAGACCTGGAGGCTTTGGTTTCTCTTGGGAAGACAGGTGAAAGAGATCAAGATGTTAAGGATTGTTGGTTTTTGGGAGAACTCTTAAGGAATGAAAAAGAAAAGTGATAGAAGATACCTGAGTGCATATAATAATAATTTAAAGAAATGCTTGCCAGACAAGCAAGTGCCATTTGACAACTCTTCAATTTACAGTCCCACTGTCTTAAAAGGCAACTACTCAGGAAGATAAAATGTTTTTATTACTAGCTATAGAGATAAGCAAACCAGTTTTAAAGTGATACACATTAGACTATGAAAAACAGCCCTTGTAGCTTTGAATAACGCAGCTTCCAGAGCCTCAGCTATATTTTCTCTCCATATTAAAGAAAGATAATTACACCTGCATTTGTTCTAGCTTGCTCTGGTGTGCACAGACATAATTTAAAATGTAAAAATTGCATATTTCCAGACCACAGAACAGTTTCTATTTTCAGAGTTACAGCTGTCTCCTCATCTAGTGATGAGTGTTTTCATAATAGTTGCAACAGAGTTGTAATGTCACTCCAGCTGCCACTTGGAAGGAGATGGGCCCTATTCTGCTTCATCCATCACAAAAAGGGATTGACATCTAAGTTTCAGTAACTAAACTCTATTCTGTAGGTAAGATATGAGGAAAAGATTTAAGATCTCAAGTTCAGTTTGAACATCTGGCAGTTAGAAAAATGATTTTTAGACTTGCAAGCTAAACCTATTTAATACAAAAATCATTGAGAAAGAAGAAATAGGGAACTCCACACTCTCACAAAATTACCTTTTTGACTGTAACCACTTTTCAAGAATTACATTATTTACAGTATCATGCTTTCTGTATATGAGAATTAATCCCAATATCATTCATTGCAAATAAACTATACCACTGTAAAAGGTAATTTCATTTGAATTAATATGAAGAAGCTTTTTATAAATAAACTTTGCAGAAGTTTAGGCCAAATTCTGGGGGACATTGACTGATTTTCCTTTTCCCTTGTTCTTACAGTATAAAAAATCACCACAAACAACATAAAGAATGATGATGTAAAATACGTAGACTGTACAAATATAAAGGTTGAGAAGAACGAATATTGTTTGCACCTGTTACAGTAATTCAGACCTGGAAAGCATTAAGTGATTGCCTTTCCTCTGCAAATATATTAAAGGAATGTGTACCTAGACCTTAAGCATCCACTTTAAACAGTTTACTTATTTGTCAACAGGAAGAATTTTTACAAGTCCAATGATATGAAATTGTTCTCTAAAGGCTTTAGAATTATTTTTGAACAATTTGTTCATAAAGCTTGTAGAAGAAACAAAGGATTTACCCACCCGTGATCAATTTAGAGAGAAAAAACAAACAATTCTGTAAAATGTCTTCAACACTGTGAATTTGTATTGTATAATTAATATGTTATCATCTATCAACAAGGCAAGCAGCATCACTTCACCTTTAATAGCTAGAGTTACTGAAGAAGAGATTTTGGTTGGAGTCAAACCTGAAACTGATCACTGGTTCTAACAGGGAATCAGCTACAACAGTGAAGTTAATATTATAATGTGTAAAAATGCCTGCAGTTACATACAGACAGGGCATGAGGCAACAATTTAACAAGACAAAATCTTTTGAATGTGCCCTACCTTTCAGATAGAATTTTACTTTTACTGTCCGAGTGGAATTCCAAAGGTGCTCTGCTTCTTCTGCTTTATTCACACAGAGCAACGTTTACGGAGAGCATCTCAGCAGTGACCTGTGGCTGCACACTGTGAGACAGAGCACGGCTGGCATTTCTCTACACCACGCAAAGTGTAGGCTCTGAGTGTCTATGCACAACATTTTCTCTGTCTTGAAACTCAAAGATCAGCTTAAACCCAAAACTATCAATTTACTTCAATAGCCCTCAGAGACCAAAGAGCAAGAATTGCAGCTGCATGTAGAGAACCACAGCTTATGTGCGCAGGAATAAGATTTACTCTTTTTTTTTTTCACAATGAGATAAAAAGAGAAAAAATATTTCATTCAGTGCAAAAAAAGCCAAAATTGCTGTTTAGAAAATTTGTGGTTTGTGTCAGTAGATACTGCTTCAAAATTTAAATGCTTTTCAGTCCCTAAAAGCAGATGCAAAACAAAGCAAACAGTGACTGAGAACAGAAAATTAAATTTACAATGTAGCAACAGTGCAACAACATAGGAAAAGTTACAAGTTCCTACAAGCATGATGCCACATATGTGCTTGCTATTACCTTTGAAAGTTTTGAGATGATACCTTACTTATATGTTATTAAAGTTGATGCAATAAAAACCTCCTGAGATACAGAACAGTTATGGTTGATGTACTAAATTTTAATTCATCCCCTTCTGGCCATTTGCTATTTGTAAAGAGACAAAGGAGAAACAAGGACAAGCTCTTTTTTTGGTGGCTTGTTTAATCTGCTAAAACCTATTTGAGGTAATCCCTGCTCCGCAGTGTCTCCCAGTGGGAGATGTAAGCTGGCAGCAATACAGGTATTCCCCAAAAAAGCTGCAACTGAGACATCTCTTTTAAAACATACTCTTAAGAACAGATACTTGAGCTATTTTTCATTAAAAAAAAAAAAAATCTATGAGCAGTTGACAGTATGGTGCCTGACATTATTTAGAAATACCCTGTGCCTTTATGTGATAACATTTAAGTGGCAAGTTGTTGAAAAAATTGTTGTAAGAACTTCACACACATGAGCTGACAACATGGTCCATCTCTGGAGTTGGCCTTTGGGGTTTTCAATCTTGTAAGAATCTTAACTACATAAGCAAAATTTCTGCTTTCTGTACCCTAAGCAACAGATTAAGCTTTTGAGAGGTCTGCCTATCTTCATCAAGAAGTCACATACCCCAGGTTTTATTTTCCCAGTGAGATAATGGCAATGAAATTTATGAATATAAATTTTTAGACAGAAAAAGGTATTCACTCTTCTGTTATAGAAACCCTATAACATCTGATGTCTCCATTCACTGTTGTATTGAACAAATAAAACCAAAGAAATGCACACAATACAGCAACTGAACATGTCACAATGTATAGAGCGTCTCTGAACTGCAGTAAGCACTACCTAAATTTTTCAATGTGTACAGAGTTCAAAAAATGAAGTCATTATTAGACCTTTCATGAACACATTAAAGCAATCCAGTGACGAAGAACTTCCTCGCATTTTACAGGGCAGCTTTTCTTCTGAAGCAGCACCATGTAGTTAAAGAATTCAGTCTTGCTACAAAGGTGCTTTCATATACACACTTTGAAGACAACATCATAACTTTATTGCGATTTAAAAAAAAAAAGGGAAAAATAAAAAAAGTCTTTACTATTTTTCCTTGGTTTTTATCCTTTCCTTCTTCCCCTCATTGCTACAGAACACAAAGAGCATTTCCAAACCTGACACTTAACGGCTCAGCTCCTGAATCCATGTGTGGTATATTTAACTGCAATTTTTATTCAATTCACTGTGGGTGCAGACACTTAGCTTTACACACCAGATCTGAAAGCATTGGTTCTAGTTCAGACAAAATTGTATCACTGGGTGGGAAAGCATAATATCAGAATCAGTGAAAGACTATGTTCTTTTTTGATTGTACTACATAGCAGAAATAGAAGAAATATTCAAAAGGCATTGAAAGAGAGGAGGCATGGTGTGGGTTTTTTGAGAAACAGAATTGTAAGATTAAGAGAGAAAAAAGGAATTTAGCTGTCATGTAAAGAACTGGACTTCCTGTGTTAGAGACAGTTTTCATTTATACAGAGAACTGCAAGCAGCAGAGAACACTAGCATGCTTATTGTCAGTGAATAGCATAATTTACCTTAAAAATTATCCCTGAAAATGAAAAGAAAGTTAATAAAGCTGAACTAATAACTGAACTAATTTTTCCAACCTCCACTTAGCTGAAAGAGAAAAATAATGTATAGGGGACTCAAAATCTAAATCTCCAGTCTCAGACATTGTGGAGGTTTCTAATCTAATTGAAATATTTACAGACATTTTGTTGTTGAACATTTTATTAAGAATAAACAGCAATAAACATATTTCCTGAGTTATAGTTTTGAGGAGTGTTTTTAGTGTTGCTGTTCACTGATAATATATACTTTCAAAAATGAAAGTAGGAGTAGTGCCAAAGCATCCATTTTACCAAACCCAAGTTTCTCCTGTTCCTAAGCCTTGTATCCTATTGAACTTCAATTCCATATTGGCAGTCCTGTCATGCAAAACACCTGGAGCCAGGGGATCACCTAGCCTCTGGTTTTCCTGATACAGAACCAACAGTCCCAATGGTGATGGAAATTGCACGTCTGCATGAATTTAGCCATTCCTTAGGGGCCTGATTTACCAAATTATCATACAGATTAGGATGCAGCCAGAGTGCTCATCCACATTTTTTTTCTAAAGGAAGAAAGGGGTCAGAAACAAGGAAAGCCTGGAATATGAAGGTCATGTATTAGCTGGAGTTCCAGAACAAGAGCAGGTGATGCACACATCCAGCCTGAGGCTTTGTGCAGCTTAAGCCTCAGGCTCACTTCCAGGACCCAATCTCAATTGTCTGAGTCCAGTTTTCTAATACAGTGAAGAATGTCAATTTAAAACAAAAGAGAATGCATCTTTGGTGTCCAGTATAAAGAGGTATTTTCAGTATTTTGCCTTTGTTTTATTTTTCCATGTATTCAAAGTACTCTTCTGCTTTTCTTGTTTAGCAAATTAAATTTCAAAATAGTATTTTGAAATACTATTTTGAAATAGTATTTCAATACTAACAGATCATTTTCTTTACTAAAAGAAAATTATCTGGATCAGAGCCTTCAAACTTCTCAATGGCTCGGAACTTCACAAATTACATCAGAAAGAAAAAAAAAAGATCTCTTTTTCAATCACAGGCATTAGGGGTGAATGCTGTTTTGGTAAACAGAATGTGCAGGTGGGATAATGCTTTTTAATACCGGTAAACACAGTATTGGTTAAGGAGAGATAACAGCAATGTCAAAAAGAATCTCAGAAGTTAATGCATGATAGCAATGGGATTGTATTGCTGTGCAGGAAATAACAGCGAAGTAAACAGAGGGAATGTTTCAGTTGCCAATACACGAGGTTGGGTCAAATCTGGACAGGGAAGGACTGCAGCAGTTCAGCTTTTCACCCTCCACCTAACTGCTGCCTGCCACTGGAAAAGCTAATCCTAGTCCTCTTCATTGCCCAGCACTCCTGCAGCTAGAAGATAGTTGGTTCTTACTGATTAGTGGAAAATAACATATTTCTTTTCCTTTTAAGGGACACAAGATAAGCAACAGTAAGTACAAGGCCATCCTTGGAGCCTTGTTGGCAGCAGTCTGCAATTACATAAGATTAGGTATAATGTGATACTGTGCCCAAGGCCCCCTCAGCATTGCCCATTACATTTTGGTAGAGAAGGGAAAGCTCAGCTCTATACAAGAATCACTGAACTACATATTTAGATGATGGAATTGGACATTATGGAAACCATTTGATAAACAAGACAGTCAGTGGACCACAAACCCCCCATCAACCCACAGGTCAAGGCTATGATTAGCAGTATCCTAAAGAAAATTGAGACTTTAGCAACCTTAAATTGGTTTAATCCCCAGATTTCCTAGTGTGAGAGTATATGTATTCCAAAAATTGCTTCTGTAAATAAACTTGAATTAACTTCCAGTGTATTTCATCTACGAATCAGCCACTGCTCTCCGTGCTGCTATAAAAGTGAGCTTTCCAAACCATTACCATGAATTCTTCCTTCCCACTGGTTGCCTCTACCATTCTGACTTTGAAGACCCATAGATCCTGTAATATCTCTGTTTACTGGCTCAGGCAATTACTGGTTGTACCTGACCACAGATGGCTTCAGTCAGAAGCTACAAGAACAAAACCACCCAACTTAGCTCTCCACTCAAAGCTCTATTCTGATCACAGGTGATACCTGAGAGTTTGTCCATTGCACTGATAGTAACAGAGAAAGACAGATGAATAAAGCAACTTGTTTCTGTGATGTCTCCAAAACTTTGTGGGCATTAATCAGAAGCTGTCATAGCTACGGAGATCAGGAAAGGTGAGGATTGGCATCAGTACTTGCTGTAATGACTTCTACATTTACTCTTTGAATGAAAAGGTAAATCATGCTCTGGACCTCTCTCTTCTAACCACCGTTTTAAAAAATGACTGTGGGGAGAAAAAAAAAGACATTTTGTCATTCTCAATGAAGTTTGTGTCTTTTATAAATTTCATTTTTTTTTTTCTTTTACTCCAACAGACTGGGAGATCTTTTAAGCATTTTGAATCTAGCAGTCTGTTCAGTTGACAATATTGAAGGGTTGAGGATGGGGGTGTTGGGGGGAGAGGGTGAGAATGACACCAGATAAGGTGAAGAGAAAGGAAAAAAGAAAAAGAAATACTCTTGCATAATACCCACAAGAAGTTCCTCCCCCACTTTAGAGTGAAATTTAGTCTGCACATCAGCTCCTACAGAGAGACTATAAATCCAAGTTACATAGCCACATACCAAATGCACCAAGGGAAGACATTTCTCTTTTTTCCTTGATAAGGTGTCCCCTTCTGCCAGTACAAGATGAGTAAATTACTTCACCTGTCTAACTGATCCCCAGTATTCAGCCTGACACTGACAATGGCAGTGCACCTGTTAGTGTGATGGACAAGTGATTGGCAGCATGGCATTTGCTGCTTTCTATAATAAGTTGGTTATTATACAATGATGTTGACAATCTAGAGACTGCAAATATTAAACTGTAACTAGGCATGGATTTAAAAAGGAAAAAAAAAAACCCCAGGTTATAGGTGAAGTGTGACCCTGAATAAATTTTATGCCAAAGGTTTCTTTCATTTTGAAAAGAAAAATATCAAATTTTAAGTATGACATTTTTTCTTAGGCGCAAATTATTCTATTTATGTATAGCCACCAAAATGCCAGTTCTGAGTTTTCCCATAAACTAAGCACAAGACTGCAAGTCACTGCCTTGACGGTGTTCTCAGGCATATTGCATCTATAAATGCAAAAGTGTAAGCAACTGCAGTTACACTCTTGGTAAGAATACATCTTCTGCACCCATAGTAACTACTACTTTGATGCAACTACTCCGTTTTCTCCCCCATGGTCCTGCTGCTTATCTCCCTTCCATACAAGCATCACTCCAGAACAAGTGTCACTGCACTGTCTCAGGATCGACAAATGCTTCACCCTCTATTAGCAGTAGAAGACTGAATGGCTAATACATGTCCTCTACACTGGTTTGTAGCTTATAAAACTTACTGGAACACCAGTAAAAAAAGAAAACAGGAAAACAGAATAAAGAGCCATTCTGGAATTTAAAAGCTGCTAAGAAAATTTCAGAATTTTTTTTTTTAAACCCAGCATCCTGTTTTCACCTCTTACCAGGATCATACATAAAAAACCCACTGTACCAATTACGCACATTTAAGTCAGATGATCCTTGTCTTATTTTCATCCTAATTTTCAATAGTGAGGAACTACTTTAAACCTTTATATGGGAAATTTATCCCCAAAATTATTCTTCTAGCATTAGTTATCATCATGATTGATACCCTTGATCTTCACCTAAATGTTTACAGTGTTAAGGGAAACTTCTCACTCAGACCATTCCCGAGACTCCCTGGTGATCACACTCCAGCCACCAGAGACTTTACTGGGATCAAAGCCCCTTTGCAGCAGGCAGCTCCAGGGTGCCTCTCTTGACTCCCCACACAACCCACTCACAGAGCCAGATGAGGTGTCCTCACCTGCTGGACCCCAGGTTTCCCATGGCAGTCTCAGACGCCTCCTTCCACAAAGCCTTATATTCATGGCAGAGAAACACAGGAATAGCCCGAGCTGCCTGTGCCTCCCAGGAGGGACTCAGGGCAAAGGAACCTCTGGGGTTTTTATCACAGTCCAAGTCGGTGAAACTCTTGCATTTCCTACCTAGTCCTTGGCTCCTGCTGTGTCACCAAGTGTCTAGTCACCTGGCTGTGCCACACGTCCTGTCCTTTGCTATGCAAAGCTGAAAAGATGTGCAAATCACAACCTCGGACTCCTGTCCAGAGCTCAACCTGCAGCTCCCACTGCAACTGCACCCCAAGCTACCTGTACTCCATGTGTTCCACAACAACAGAGTTTCTAGAAGATATGGAGTTTTTTTTCCTTTTTTTTTCATTTGTTTTTGGATTTTTTTTTAATTGTGTCAAGGTGTAATACATGCCAAATTGTTGCTATTTTCCATGAGAGCATTTCACTTTGGCGTGTGTTACTGTGATGAAACAGGAAACACGTGCAAATTATGAAATCTGAAGATTACAATGTGACACCCTAAGACCTAACATTCTAATGATATTGTTCACATAAATACTCCTTGACTTTCCCTTTCTTTCAACCATGATATAATAGATGTAAAATGATATAGATCCTGTTCAACAAATGACATAGGATATGAATTTTACATTGTGTTCTAATTAAATTGCTAATCTTGCTCCCAGTGGCTACACTTGTCCTAGTAATCTGAACAGCAGCAAGTCAGAGCCTTAACCTCTGGCACATGTACCAGCATGGTCAAATTATTCATTAGGCTGTAAACTGTCCATTGTTTGGACTGTGAGAACTTCCTACAATCCCTTAACATTGTTCAAGCTGTCACTATGGCCTGAGATGGCTTTCCATGGCTTTTCTGAGAATGGAGGACATAGAGCCAGAGAAGGTGGCCAATAAATGCATGACTGCAATCCTTTTAATAATCTCTAAACAAAACCAACATGTTATGGTGAAATGGGAAATACATGAAGTTATACACTTCAAATCAACAGCAAGCCTTTAAATAATTAGCAAGCCTTAACTGTCCTCATAACACCCAGATCATTTTTAAAACACAGCATAAAAGAATACTGCAACCTTACTAAAAACTTCAACATTTAATGTTGAAGTTCACAGCTTGAAGTTTTGCTGCAAACAGAAGGCTCATTGATGATTCATGATGTTACAACTAGAAAAAAACTACAAAATTCTAGTCATAAGGACCTCCTTAAAGGAAAAATAGTAAAGCTTTGAAATTATCATATTATGTGTTCATAAAACACTATTGACAATTCATGTATTTATTAATAACTGATAAATTTAATCTGTTAATAAATTTCACCCATAATAATTTATTATTTAGAAATCTTTTATTTCAGCCTTTAGGTTTATAGTCATAGATTTTAACTGCATATTGCAAGTCCTATAGATCTGTATAAAGCCATACATAACACATGGTATTCACATCTGCAACATGCTCAGAAAAACACAGCTATCTTCTAAACATTTTCAAACATTAGGAAGTATTTCAAATAATTGTTTCTTATACAAAGCAGTTACTAATACATACAGGCACACACACAGACCAGTATATACACATATATATACAGAAATAATTTTCTGTTCTAAGTTTAGTGGTATAGAAGTCACTGAATTAAAAGAATGCTGAAACAAGCAGTTGCACACTCTAAATGACTGCTGCAATGCAAAATTCAGTCTCACAAAGCCTGCATGGTGACTTGAAATATATCATTTTTTTCCAATCCAAATGCTATTTTTCAATTCAGTGGGCCTCAAGCTTTTCAACAAACTGGATCAATTTGAAGCTACTCATTCAAAAGGGTTTCCTAAATGCCAGTCCTAGAATTCAACATGACAGAAGAGACAAAGAGTCATCTTCATTTCCAGTCACAATCAGCTGTGCGCACAGGCCCACATCAGCATAAGAACTGTAGATTATGCTGGGGGTGCAAGCTGCTCAGGAAAGAGCAAACAGCCTTTTTATTTTTTCATATTGCAGATAGGGCAAGAAAATTGAATAGTTCTTAAAATACAAAGTGGTATTTTTTAATATCACTTCTGTTGGACAGCTGAGAACTATTATACCAGGAAATGAATAGAAAAAGCGATTGCTTTTTAGCTAAGCAAATGGATAGCGAGCCCTTCCCATGTACAGGAACACTGCTCAGTTTCAGTTTCTTCATAAGTGTTAAATTCAACACAAGGCACTTCAGCCTGCATAAGCCCTAACCACACTCAGTTGCAGTTACACAGCACAAGCACATGCCCGAAGTCTTGCACTAAAAGTCTGGTAACAGTTTGGGAGAGAATGCAGTCTCTAACAGCTGTGAAAAACCGCTGCCATGACACCATGCTTGGGAATGGGGAAGTGGTAAGTGAAAGTTCAAAAGACTCTGGAGCAGCTGTTCTGTCTCCAACGCACACCTTTACTCATGTAACCTAACTCTTTGATCTCTTGTAGAAATTCAGCTGCCTTATGCTGTTTGCAAGCAGAAGGCACATCAGTGCAGATCCATTTGTATGCAGCTGATTTGTTCCTATACAAATGCTTCAAAAATAGGAGAGTTAGCTGTGCTGGTGAGTAGTACAGAAAGAATACACTAGGTGTAGGAAGCACAGCTTATGTTTCAATAAAGATCACAAAAGCAGGAAAGTACATTGTGCTTTTTTATAGGAATAGTAAGAAAAACACAAAAATGGAAGAAATTCTCAGACTTTTGGAGGACTGAGAAAGTTCTTTCTGTTGCAGTTTGGACATTTACAGGTGGAACACACAGGACCAAACACAGAGAGTAGGACAACAAAAGTAAAGGTCTATTCAAAGCCTTTTCCTATCTTTAAAGACTGTCAGTTTAAAAATTTGAGATTCAGAACACAAAAGGTATACTTACATTTGATGGATGTAGCTACACTCTCTAGCTTATTTTTTTATTTGGTCATCATCTCCTCACTTGCAGTAACATAAGCTAGCAGCAAAACTGATATGTCAGCTGGATAGAAAGCCCCACCTTCAATTCAGCTTCTCTGAAGCCCAGCAGAAAGCTGTCTCTCATGAGATGGCACCCCATCTGTCCAGGTTTTTGAAGTGCTGAGCTATGCCAGCCAAGCAGACAGCATCCTGGCACATCTCTCAGGGAAGGCTCCTCACTCTGCTGTAGTGAAGTCAGCTATGGAAGGTTAACTGTACCAAAAATTATGAAATACTTTTGTTTCTGGAGAAGGTAAAGATACATTGGGCTGGCCCCAAAATGTGTTCTGTTCTCACATTTAGCTGCAAGTTTATGAACTCTGTCACAAAATAAATTAAGATGCCTGAAAACAGCACATCTGTCTTGCCCTTTTGAAGTTCAACTGCATCCAAACAAATGAGGGCATTCTAATGAGTGTCCTTTCCACAGTACAAAAAAGGCCATAAGTTTTGTTCACAGCCAGTCCCACTGTGTTGTTCTGTCTGCTTTTCATTTTCCCTCGTACAGTGATTTTGATTGATAGTTCTATCAAATCTGTGGTAGCAACCAACTGGCAAACAATACTCCAGTGGAAAAATACAACAGAATTTAATACAGATAAAAACAGTTCTACAGAAATGTTTCTAAAAAAATGCACAAAGCCACCATGGGCATCTTTTAAACCTACTTACATAACTTTCTAACAGTATTATATGGTAAGACAATACACTGAAAGTGGTAGGTCTGGTACTCAGGTATTATTTCCCCTAGAAAATATTGAGTTCAACAGAGCAAGCCATTGAAAATATTATCTATTACTGTCCCTGCATGAGCACTCAACAAATATAAAATTTAGATGTATGTATGAGATGTGGCTCATAATAGTCTAGATTTTATAAAATCTTAAATTCCAGTAACTCCATAGAGTTTTATTTTGGAAGGGCTATTGGGAACTGTCACGATGTGGAGAAGACCGAATCACCAACTATTACCACCTTATCTTCTCTTTATATTGAATATTTTTTGGTTCTTTGTGAAAGCTACCCACTTTTGTAATGTACTTTTTGAAAAAAAAATACCTTTTTTCAGAGAGAAAGACATAATAATTTTACTTTCTTATAAGCATCTTTTTGTTGTATTTTTTTTTCCTCACAGCCTGTTTAAGAGACTCAGGCTACATTAGTAATATAACTAGGCTACATCAGCAATTTTATAGACCTGAAATCTCCCAAGATTTCAGTCAAGAAATCTATTAAATCTACTGAAAAATGAACATTTTGACAAGACATGGTAGACTCCTAGTAATGGTTTTACTCTTTTTGTCATAATAGATCTCTTAGTACCATCACACAGTTGCAAAATCATTAAGACACAGCCCCTATTAAAGGGTAAGGAAAGCCATAAAAAAAACCCCTTTCCTAGTAGAGGATTATATACTACTGACTGAATTCTAAATAAAGTAATGTTGTACAAAAAGCACACTCTATAGTTGGGAAACATCCTTCAATTGGCTGATGCTGTAACGTACAGCAAAGAATTGAAGAGAGCATAAATTATGCCCATTGACTCTTTCCTTCACCCTGAATCAGAAGATTTTTTCCCCCCTTTTACTGAGTATCTGAAAGCCAATGGTAATTAACTGTAAGCTGCAATAGCTGCTAGACTGCAAGAAATCTCTTCTCAGGTTAAGGGCTCTCTAGATAGTTTTGAAATCTGAGCATAGAGGCTTTAAAAATTAACCCTGGAAGAAGTAGTAAAATCAGAGTCTACCAATTAAAAAATCTGCTGAATCAAGAAGAAAGTATTTTACTGACTCCACTGGAATCTGAATCTGGACCTTGAAGACTGGTATGAAAAACTATGACCAATGGAAGTGCCCTTACATAAATCCCTAAAGACTGCATTACTCAAAACCTTTCTCTGCACAGGGGTCGTTCAAACATGTGATGCAGCACACTAAGAACAATCTTTTAAAATAGTGTTAATGTCTGTAAGAGAAAAAGGAAATCTTACTGTACAGGATCTTCGAGTAAGCATCTAAGAACTCCTGCAAACATTATGATCCTGAATAGTATTATTAAGCCAAGTCTATTGTGATACCCTGGTGATATCAGTTTGTTGCATCTAAATTCCTGTGATGGCTTGTTTCCACACAGTCCCATTCAAAAAATTCCACAAGGGGAAAATGACAATATTAAAAAGGTTTGGGTTTTTCCTAATCAGAAGTAAATATTACAGATAAAATTACAACAAAATTTTAAAAACCAAGCAAACAAACAACTGTGCAAACCAAACCAACCAAACAAAAAATAAACTAAAAATAAATATAATAGACAAAAAGAAAGACGCTCGCTTTCTATGCATTTCTTAGTGAAACCGGTTGTCCTGGTTTGTCCCTTCAACTGCACATCTTGTAACTGGAAGAAAAGGTGAAGTGATGGATTTTGCATTCAGAAGCACAGATACATTGTGTTCTTTTATTTTTCTTATAAATGCCTACAATGAGGCAGAGAAAGAATGACAAGGAAAGGCTTATCATTAATCGTGGGCATTGTGCTGGTTGACTCCCTCCACACAATGCCTTCTCAGAATCTGAGAAAAATTAAATATGTAAAAGAGAATACCAGAAAGCCAAGCAAATTTTTATGCAAGTATTAAAATGAGAGGCGAATCAGATGAGTGTATGTTTCTAAGAAATTCTGCCCCACACAAAGACCAGGAAATAATTAATTGCCTGAGAAATTAATGTGTGCACACATTAAGCTTTTCTTTCACTGAGAAAATATAGACAGAAACATTTCTACACTGCAAATCTACTTCCTAGGTCAGGCTGAACATATACATTTTTACGTATATATATACACATATTTATAAGTTCCTCAGTATAGCAAATTAATGAACATTACTGGGTTATGATCAGATATTTAAGCTAGAAACAACTGGATTTTTGCCTATTGCGCATGTCAAAATATCTAAATTTCAATACAAATTTAACATTTCATGTTAAAAGACTGGCCGCTGTTCCCACATTTTCAACATTCCTAGCATGCTAGTAAAACCAGAACTGTCACTCCTATTTAAAAAAATAACCAAAACATTACAGTCACAAGGGATCAATCTGCTTTAAATATTTGAGATATTATTTATGTGAACAACAGTTTTTATCCAGTAAAATCTGTTTGCACACTTTAAATAAGGAGCTCAGTATGACAGAGAAAACATAACAATCAGAACAAGTCATTCATATGTGACAATAAAAATTATTCCTTCCAATGTGTTGATGAAAAACAGGTTTCTAGTTGTGCAAGGTATCACACATCACAGTAAAGAATCCTTTAGACTGAGTCCATTCATCAAAGCCAGCCAACTATGTTAACAGATGAGATACTGGATCACTATGTAGCTCTTTTTCAGCAGCAAAATTGACTATATTCACAGGTTAAAATGTAAATAGTAGAAACTGAATTGTGACATGAATAGTATCATTGCAATATAATAGATATAAAAGGAATAAATGAATAATCATGTAGCCTTTCTCCTAAATAGTCTTCTATTGAAAGTTCCCAACAAAACTTCAGAGTAGAACAAAACTTATCTCACATCTGTGCACATTCACTAGCTTCCTAGCTGAATGCAACACATTATCAGAGAAAGTCAGAATTCATGATCTAAGAAAAAAAATTTGTTGGTTTTTTAACAGGAAAACAACTCTCAATTAATGCCATCCTTAATTTAATCCTTAATGTAAGACATTCACAATCTCTTAAAATAAAAACGTGACTTAAAAGGAAAAAAAACAAAAAAAACCAAACCAACAAACAACAACAAAAAAAAAGACCAAGCAGCTGTATGCATTTTTAATCTTCAGAAAAGCATGTGTTCTGAGAATTATGTTTGTTTTTAAAACATCTGTAGATATTATATAGAAAATTACATTCTGCAAAAAACCAACATATTGCAATTACAGATCACACACACAGATATTCTCATTTTATGCCTACCATACCAATCCTTCGTCTAATACTGATATAATGAGCATATGCACCACCTACAAGTTATTATTGCAATTAGAATACATTTTTTTATTTGAAAAAAACTTCTATTTGTAGAAAGAAATAAGATTATTTTAGCTAAACACTTATTTTGTACCAATCATACTCTAAAAAAACAAAACCTGCAAATAGGAATGGAAAGTAGAAAGCTGCATAATTCCCATTTGAACAGAAGGTGTGAGTGAAGTGTATTTACAAGAAAATATCTTTTAAAGACATCACCTTTTTCCCTTTCTATCCTAGCTCCAGTATAACAGTCCTTAATGCCATTGGCATACGCACCTGTCAATTGATGAATGCCTATTGAGTTACGTAGCCAAGTGTGGGAAGAGCATGTGATAATCACATCTCTCTATCTAAAGGTATATTTGAAACTTTCTGCTATCTTCTGAACTCTGATATTCTTCGGCTTTCAGCTTAATTACCCAGATGTTTCCACAGATGAGCACTGACTACATCAGCTACTCTTGCGTGGAGGAGCAGGCTGCTGACAGGTGGCTGTACCACACTCACCATTCTCACAGAGAGAGCAAAGCACAGCGCACTTCACAGGGAATCTGCTGATACAAATCCCTCATTTACGCTCTGACATGACTTTTTGCTCTCTACAGTAGCACTGCTGGCAAACGAGACAGGAGCTCCCTCCCCACACTCCACAACACATCAGTAATGCTCCACAATTCATGCACTGCTTCCAACAGAGGAGCAGCCGGCTTCCACTGACTCACTTTGCAAGTGGATGCTCACATGCCAGTGGGAAATGAAAATTGATTCCTGCAGATACACTGCACCAGGTGGTTCAAGTATTTTTCCTGGATATGATGGAGGTGGAAAGGGAAATGGGAATCAGGGTCTGCAATAGAGAAGGATCTGCACTGGAGAGATAGGAACAGCATCACCTAAGGCAGAATATCTATTTTTGCTGTTACAGTTCCCAACTAGAATCCCAGAACTCAATCAGATCCAAGGGTAAACACAAGTTGTTTCTTTACATGTTAAGTAAGGCACACAGATCCTGCACTGTAATGAGTAATCTATTATTTCAGTGCCTCCCTCAGAAAGTCTGTCCCTTAACTACGCTTCAGAGCAACCCTGAATTGTTATTGATACCACAGACCATAAATCAAATCACAAAAAGATCAAAGCACAGACTGAAAAATCATTTTGGGCATTTAAAAATCCAAAAACTTAATGTTGACACATGTGCATCTATAGGCCTGATACAAGTACCCACATGTCTTAGGCCTTCTCAGGTGCAAAATAAAGTATTTTCAAATTGTATATTTTTTTAATTGGAGGCATTGCAAAAGCATACAATGCCAAATCCCATTCCATCTCTATATATTTTCATTTACTATAACACGCTTAGAAAGAAGAGAGCTGGCCTCCTAATCCAGATATGTCTAACAAATGTTCAAAAGTTTCTGTCAAGATGGGTTAGTCTTAGAATTTTATCTCCCTGCTGGTTATTAAACCTGACTATAAAAATATTAGGATGTTTTTCCTGGAGCAGAAGTTAAAAGACAGCACACACAAGTGACAACATCAAGTTGTGTGAGATGAAGACAATGAATGCATACACAATACAGATTCCTAGTGAGTGAGAACAGACATTCAGAAGTGGTTCAATGAGAGATCTAAAACGGATCCCTCCCATTATGGACAAAAAAATAGAGTCTCATCCTCACTTAAGTAAGGAAGAGTAAACACCTGCATGGTATATGACAGCTCCTCAAACTCAATCGTGTCTCTTTGTCATCTAATCAGCATGATAATCCACAAGCAGTAAATATGTGATTCAATGACTACAATGGCAAGTTATGAAATCACTATTTTTTTTTAATACCGTCCACCATCTTATATACAAAGCAACAATGTTGGCCAAAACACAAAAGTTGAATGTGAATTCGTGTGATTAAGACAATTTCTCCTCCTTACCCAAAATATGAACACATTTCAAGCCTCACTAACAATTACTAAAAACTAATAATTCCAAGAGTATAGATTCACTGCCCAGAGTCACTACAGCTGTTGTATGAGGGCCTTAAGCTTTGTTATGCAGTTGCAGAGCCAGATTGAGCATGCCCAGCAACATGTTCAGCAAGTGATGTATTTCAGCTGGTTTTTGTCCTTATACATACACATGTGTTTTGACCATGCTCTCATATGAAGGACATTGCTGCTGACAACAATCTCTTTGCAGCTATAATGCATAGTCTTTCAGAAAACCATGCAGAAGGGCTAGCAAAGTTACTGTATTTAGGAAACATTGTTTTATCAAATCTTTACCTGTGTTTACCATGAGAACAGTAAATCTTTTCTTTCTACCAACTCCCATCCATTACTTAATGTGCAAAGGGAATGTATGGGTTTATAGACAGTCATTTGCTTTATCAGAAAACATTACTGACAGCACTTTGGGAACATTAATATTTTCTGCTTTTTAATACTAAAATGAAGACCTCAGTTTTTATATGTGCAATAATATTGTTGTTACTGTAAAAACAGATTTGTGTTACTCAGACCTTAGACTGTTTTCACAGTAGGTCTGGTTACATGAATTCTAATTATCTTCAGCAGAAAAAAAATGTGGAAAACCCTTGGAGTCATGAATTTCTAATGCATAACAGTTTATTCTCTGTAAATAACTTACAGAGATTATACAGAAGACAATGTTTTCCCTTCCAGAAAGAAAATAATTATTTTCATAGAATTTACTGCAATAAATATTAGTGTGAAAGACCTCAGTAGTTAACACCAAATGAATCTTTCAGTTTGAAAAAAAAAAAGCAGATGAATTCCTCAGAAAGCAGCTAACAGCAAAAGAGCGAAGAAGATATTTTAGATAAAGATTCATAAGAACATACAGTTCATCTCCAAAAGCAGTTGGAGCTAAGACAGCAATAGCTCAGTCACATATTTTCACTTTTTGATCTGCAAGGAATTTAGGTGATTATTTGCAGCTTCTGAAACAAAGCATACAGTTTTGCGAAGGATTAGGTTAACAATCCTGATTTTTATGTTTGTTTTTTTTAATAGAGAATTAACCCTATTCCATTATCTGAAGAAATGGTCAAGAGATATTTTCTACAGCTTCCATCTATGTGAATTTGATTACAACACTATGGTTTAAGCACAGCTGTTCAAAAAATAATCTTCCTTTATACTGAAGCCTCTCAATCTACTAACCATAAATTTCTAGAAATGAATTGTTCTGACATCCTGCCCTAAGAATAGACACTAACAGATGAGGTAACACCACAATATAAAAACTTTTCTCACTTTTCTTTCACAGAATTTATGAATTTTCTACCCACTTAGGCTCCTTTTTTTGTCAAGTTTTCATACTAGTCCTTCTCATGTGTAATCATTTACATGAATATTCACTATTACCTCTTACTGTCACTGGATTGTTACATCAGGAACAGGACTCCAAAAAAGGAAGAAAGCTGAGAGGGCTGGGGATTTTTTGCTGGTTAGGTGGCTGGGTGGTTTTTGTTTTGTTTATTTTAGTGGGTTTTTTGTTGTTCTTGTTGTTCTGTGGGGTTTTATTATTATTTTGAGGCACAGGGTCCCTTTCTTTGTTTTAATTTTGCCTTGTTTGATTTTAAATCACAGTAAATGAACTATTAACTATCACTTTAAAAGAAACCTCAGCAATGCAAGATACATTTTGGAAACCAAAATACAGTAGATTACTAAAATTCTAACTGCACATTACTAAACTTTCCTAAGGAAAACTAAAGTAAGATTTCTAGCTTTCACATGTCAGAACCACAGTACATTTGCTATTTAATATTCAGTACTTCCTCAGCTTCTGATTTCCACAGACAATTAAAACACTCCTATCTTCGAAGATGTGTTTCAAAATGTACATAAAGTAGTTAATTAAACAAGTTTCAACGTGAAAAAAGAAGTTTTAAAAGTTATTGTGCTTAAAAAAAGAGATACAATTGTCAAGAAGAAATTCAAGTATACATTGAAGGTGTAAGCACCTTATCATAGTAATGCATTTATGGTATTTAGATAGCTACCGTCCTACCTCCTATTTCCTACCTCACTTGGAGTTTCTACTAACAGCAGAAAATTATTCAAGCTTTCATGAGTTTTGTCTTCATGATACTGCATCTGTGTCACATTATGAATATGAGCAAGCTAACGAATGAACATTCCCAGGTTTTTACATATTGAGAGCTGCTTACAGAATTACAGAAAAGCTGTAAAAGAGAGAGAATATGATGATTAAGACATTTGTAATATGTTCTATCTGTTCTGTTTCTTGTGGCTTCTCTATGTTCTGTCTCAAATAAAATTTTGCTCTTCTACTTTCTCCATCTTCTTCAGACTTCCTGAAACACCACAGGACAAACTAAGACAAGCATGATTGGAGAGAAAATAATTTTCAGTACACTCCAAGAAGCCTCCAAACCACACACTAGGCACTTATGCTTACACAAGTGTGAAATAGCACAATGGGTGGATTTTGTAGGAAGTAGTGGATTCCAGTAAAACCAACCAAACACATACATATTCTTCACATTCAATTTCACAGCAGAACATTTATCTCTAAAAATGGAAGAAATTTTAAAAGAATTACAAATACTAATCTCTTCAGAAAAAAATATTACCTTTAAGAGTGACTACATTATAATGACAAAGCAATTAATTGACACAATGAAATATTGTATCAGTTTTAGATTATTTGGTGGAGTGATAAGAGCCTGCACCCTCCTTTCACTTAAGGAAACTGAACAATTTAGGACTTTTTCATACACCTGCACCTTCATAAATCTCATGTTAAACTCATTATCCAATAACAACATCAGTCAGTTAATTACAGCATGTTTGAATGCTGTTGGTAGCATAGAATCTTGGAGTTCCACTTGTAAGGCAGAAGAGAGAGTTTTGTTCCACTGTTCAGTGCTGTAGATCTCATTGTTCATAAAAAAACAAACAGTGGCAAACTAGTGATGTTTGACTACTTCACCTTCCACTCTGTAAGGGAAAACAATCTGACATGATCTTCCTAGCAAAGTAGTCTCCTACTTTTATCAAATCAAATAAAAATGAACTTTAAAGATACTTTGGCGCTCCAGTTTCAAAATGAGTTGTTACTGTCTTTCGTACATTTCTAGAATAAAAGAACATTCTTCTCAACGCACATTCTTCTCAACATTCATCCTTAGAATTTGAAATTCCAGGTAGGTGTCTCTTCATTTAACCCATAATATAAATCTGTTTCCTTTTATGTAAAATATAATTCTGATCCAGAAGGGAACATAAACATGTCAAACCAGAATTTAGTAAGGAATGGACTAGGTATGCTATCCTGCTCTTTAAAGAAAATTCTCATTGCCAAGATACAGGCACAACAACTTGCAAGGGTTGTGAACAACATATATGTTTCCTTCTGCACTCCCATAGCAGACAATTTAATTTATCCTCTGAGAAATAAGGTCAGGTATATTTAAATAAAAAACAGCAACAACAACAAAATGAAAAAAAAAACAAAACAAAAACAGGTGCTTGAAGTATTCAGCACTTAACAGTTGATGAGCTATTAGTCTTAAAAATATACAGATTTCCTTCTAATCAGCACTTGAGATTATCTACCTATTAAAAAAATCATAGCAAAAAAGGCTCATTGAAATAGAGGGAGCAGATCGAGAATTAGAGACAGGAGACTGCTTGCAAAAAGCATTCTAGGATAACCTTCTTGTCTAGACATTTTTAACCCTTAGCTAGTGTAGATTATAAATTACACTGCTGCAGATGGTTCACTTATGCAGACCATGTGAAAACATCATAATTAGGCAATTTTCCCTGATGGGCTGCTGAACCCTGTACACTTTCAGAATCCAGGTGTTAAATTTAAATCCTTGGGCAGAAATTCTGTCAACATGTTCTACAACAGATCTATGACATGAGAGAAGGACCAGGGATGGTCTCTGTGCAGTAAAACTCTTACACGCTTGCAGAAGTCGGCATTTATGGGATGCTTGGGTGACAGATAGTAGATGCTGCAATTTTGCAAATTCAGTAATAGTTGGTGCTGCTTTGGTAGGTGGGTGGCCACATTTCAAATTTAAGTTTAGATTAAACACTGTTTGCTGTACATGCCTCCTAGATATGCAAAGACAGAGGAAAACATGGGTTTTTTGCTTGTTTCTTTAGATGCAATATATTTTTCCTAGTATGAAATAACTAAAATGTTTAGATAGTAACACCTATTCCTCATTTAAAAAGTGATATTTTTCAGATTAAAAAATTATGAACAGTTTGAGCAGAACTTTTTCTCAAGAGATGTAAAGTACAAGCAAAATAATTTTATGCTAAAATTAAAAAATATTTGTGATGGTCATTAAAAAAAACACTGTGGATATATTTTAGAGACAGAATTTGATGGGAAATCTTGAATTACTAAGATGATAAAGTTATAAATGCTATGATGTTTTTAAGATTTAGGAATAAATCTTAACTGACATCTTAATGAAAAGTTCTTACACTGTGCAGTGTACCTGCTTGTTCAAAAAGAACTCAGTATCTGAGGATAAGAAAAGCAATAAAGAAGGTTGAGATATTAAAGCCCACCACTTTACAGGTCTGGAATATTTATCTACTTATTCTATTTTTAATTCATCTGACCATCTTCCCTCTGTCTGGTCCATTTGGCATATGCTTTTTGTCTGACCTTACTGTCTGGAGATCATCTCAAAATGACAACAGAAAACACAGCATGATACACAGTATGCATCTCCTAGCTTAGAACAAAATAAATTAACGGTCATGTGAGTCAAGGTCCCCTCCCAATCACTTTTAAAGAAGGAAAGAATAAATGAGTGACATTTTCTATGTCTGATTAGAGAACACCATATTTTAAAAAAAAAAAAGGTACTCATGTCACATCAATACACAACTATTTCACTTTCTTATAAATAAACTGCATGCCTGAGGATAAGATTCTCTGCTAGCAACATGCACAGACCATTACACCTCTACAAAGCCAAGGAATAGGGTTTGTTTTTTTTTTTAATCCAGTATATGTACAATATACTAATACATACTTTGTTATGGAGATGCTAATAACTGCCTGTAATAGTTTCACTGATACTCATTTATAATCCACTTCCACCTATTAGCAAAAAAAAATAAAAAAAAAAAAAATCAACCCAAAACCTTTCAGCATTGGTATTACCTTGCCTGTTTTACTGCGGTCTATAGTTGCTATCTGCTTTACTTAGGGCTTTAGAAAACAGAATTCTGCTCTACAGCAAGAAGGATGCTGTGATCATCCATGAGTTGCAGCACACTACTTAGAAAAGAAATACATATTTCAATATGGAAGCAAGAGAAATTCACCATTTGTTTAGAGATTGCTGATGCTTGAGTGAGGACATTGTTTGGTTTAGCTTTACTATTTCAATAGCAATTTCAGTATCTATTATGGATTAGCTCACCTTGGAATAACTGACTTAATTTCCTCTTTTAAGTTGGTTATTTTTTTATAGAGACACACTGCTTATTTTAAATGCATATGTTTTAATGTCATTTTTTTCCCCTAATAAACAAGTAAAACTCATCTAGGTCATATCTCTCAGTCTTTTTTAAAAAGAAAAACAAAACAACGGAAGAAAATTCACTCATGTATCAGTTTAACACAACTCAACATACAACATTAGAATATAAATTGAATTTTTACATATGAATTTTAATTGTTCTAGCAGATTCTCAAACTGTTCCTTTACAGCTGCTGAAGGAATAAAGTAAATTAGCCACTAAGCTTCAACTGAGCAGCCACAATAGGTTTTCCCTCTCTCTCCTGCCTCCTACTAGAAGTCATTCTCTTTTTTAAGGTCTGATCTTCCCAGCCAGAGAGCTTGCAGAGATTATCAAACATGGAACAGGTGATTTCTAAAACATCCCTGTAGCTTCTGACAACCATCTCCCATCTGAGGACGTCTCACTATCCAAATTTTCCATTTCCTCAGGAGCACTAATTTCCTAATCAACACTTACATCCCTATTTAAACTTGCCATCCCACTGTATACCACTAAAAAGCTGCGCTGTTCCAACGCAGGCAGTAATACTGAGGCACAGGTAACTGAAAATATGGAGTCACACACTCTTCTCACACAAAGGCAGAAAGCTTCACTGATAAGCTTAAAATCTGACTCCAACTTCCCCTGGAGTTTTACCACTGTTTCAGAGAGTGAGGTGATCCATGAAATATCTCCTTAAATATTGCATTATACCTTTTTAAGCACTGCATTTTGTAAAAAATGGGCTTTTTCTTTTTCTCTCCATGCCAAAATTCAAAACAGGTTTTCCTGCCATTTGTAGCTTTGTAAAGACACAAAAAACTCACCTGCACTTACAACCCTTTTTTTTAAACACAACTTCCAAGAACACGTTTACAAAATATGCATAACTGGGCACTGATGACTGCAGTGGGGTGACCCTGGCTGTACACCAGGTACCTACCCAAACTATGTTGTCATCTTATTGCAAAAGTCCCACACCTTTTCTGTGATTTCTCACGGTCACTTCCTCACAACACTGACTCCTTCACAGCACAACCAACAAACTCCAACTCTCTCCTCACCCAGCTAACCCACTCTTTTGTAGCACTCTTCTTCTTATTGGGCACAGCTGTGCCCTATTAAGCTCAGGCTTGTTGCTAATCTTTGGTGATTAGTGCAGCTGCAACTCCTCAGGTGTGAGACTACCTTCTGCACTATTTTCTTACATTCTATCCCTCCACTAAACTCTTACCACTCTGCTTCTCAGCAGGATGAGGGGAGAAAATAAGAAACAATCTTAGCCAAGTCCAATACAATGACTCTTGAGGAAAATGAGAATATCTTGTTATGCTGCTTCAAAGAGCTTAATAAAACTAAGCCTGCCCATTTATGCAAGTAACATGCTATATAGCCAAATACCATGCAAACTGAGATTTTTTTAAAAAAGGAAGAAAAACATTTCAGTGAACTACCCAAGCACAATTTGACTAAAACAAGAGTTATTCTACAGCGCTTTCAGAGATCAGAGACATGAAAGCAGTTTTATTTTGATCAATACTGATATGGTTCACAGAATCACAGCAGAAAGCAACCAACCAGAGTTCACCATCAGCTAAAGAAATCTGACCTCCAGGGCTGGGATCCTATTATGTTTGAGACCCAGGCAGGACCAAAACATTATTCACAAAAAAATTAGTCATTGCCATTCTCAAAGCTGCCTTCTAAGGAAAGGGGTGAATGAATTAACAAGACTACTAACTTCAAATGGTCCCTTACAGAGAAGCCACAGGTAAATAGTAGTGCTTTGAACAACAACAGTGCCCATCACTTGCATTTCTCCCAACATAGATCTCCTATTTGTCAATAAAACTATGATCAATTACAGAAAAGGCATCTCTTTTATATATTGGTCATTAGGTTGAAATACAACTGGGTAAGGTTTTGAAATTTGCATCATCTGAAGAGTGCACTATGACTTTAGGCTGAGACACATTTTGTCTTTAACAAGATCTTATACTGAGAGAGCTTTATGGGAATTAGTCTGTCTTATTTTTTTTTAAAATACAGATGGTAATGACACTAAAGAGTTAAAATTTCACAACATAGGTGATTTCCCACATATCTGAAGTCATTCCTTCACCATTTATAGAAAAAAGAAATCACTACATATAAACAATATGTTATAATCAGGAAAAAAAAAAAAACCCAAAACAAACTAAAATCAACAACAACAAAGCCCCCAAACAGTCAATCATCCAGCCACTTCACTGAAGTCCAACTTGACTTAAGGATTCTAGCTGATAAGAGAATGCAAATAGTTAACTCTTACATCATTATGCAAGGTGATGTTCAGTGAAGGGAATGCAAGAAGGCACTGCCTCTTCTGTCAGGCCACATTTTCAGAGGCCTGTCACATAGGAAAAAAGTTCAAAGTTGAAAAGTTGAAAGTCTTGAGTTCTGCAAGCGGTAGAAAGCTCAGGTTTACTGCTCAACAAAAGGTAGCACAGCCTATCTTATTTTTATTGCCATCAGGTAACCCAAGAAGAAGCAAAAATTCAGATGAACGACTGATGCTAATTCGGGCAGGATTATCTCAGCAATTATGCCATATTCTCCTACTCCACTTTCAAAATGAAGTCTCAAACCATTATGGAGGTAGACTGTACAGACAGATGAAGGTTATTTCTGATTCCTTTGCCATGAGAAATGTCTTCTTCAAGGAAAAAGAGTGTTCTCAAGGGAATCTGTGTGCATAGTACCATACTATGTCCAGTATGGGTACCCTGTATCTACCAGGAAAGCCTGACTTGCTTACAGTCTTGATCATTGTATAGTGATGCATACCTGGAAAAATAAGCATAAAATTATGGTTTCTTCTAGTTCAGTAGCATTTTTACACTTACATTACACCACGGTAAACAATTACACACTTTGCAAGACAGCGAAAGGTGTGAAAGGCGTAACTTTTTACCTTCCCTTCACTGTTTCTCAGCAGAATGCAAGTATAAAAATGATGCCAACTGCCTGCAGTAAGAGTCACTTATCTCCATCAAAGAATTTCAAGCATTTTTCAAACAACCAATTCCCTTTACCTTCACTCAAAACAAAACAAAACAAAACAAAAAAAAAAAAACAACCAAAAAAAACCCAAAAAACCAAAAACACTCTATATTAGTATATAGTCAAGCAAAGCAAGCCACCAAAAATATTCCCTAAGGTCAAAGATAAGTCAACTGAAGAAACTCCTATGTTTCCAACAGACCTTATTCCCAATCCCCATCCCAAGCCTTTATGTCACACCCACACTTTGTAAGGGCATTTTCCATAAAGGCCCTAATTTCTTTTTTCTATCTATTGCGGTTGCTCCATATCTCCTTTTCCTTTACTGCAGGCTATAGAAAGGACTCACTAATCCTCCTCTCATACAAATGCCTGTTTTTCTGACACGCTGATGTTCATGTAGATGTGAGTTTGCACTTCTTCCCTTTTCCTCACAGTGGGTGAAGCTTAAGTTATCTTTATGTTGAATGATAGGATAAACACAAAAGCAGAAAGAAATGAAAATGAGATAAAAAAGAACAAGATAAGCAACAGCAAGAAGTTTCACAAATCTCCTCAACTGATGATGCTAGTCTGTGACAAATCAGGCTTGTACAGATTCTGTCATAAGCTAGCAAAAAGACAATACAACTTTTAAAGGTCATCCCTATTTTCAAAACTAGGCATTAAAACAAGATAATGC